>NC_133335.1:207887306-208184989 GCF_042186555.1 Aquarana catesbeiana
AAAAAAAGAATAACTGAAATATCACATGGTCCTAAGTATTCAGACCCTTTGCTCAGTATTTAGTAGAAGCACCCTTTTGATCTAATACAGCCATGAGTCTTTTTGGGAAAGATGCAACAAGTTTTTCACACCTGGATTTGGGGATCCTCTGCCATTCCTCCTCGCAGATCCTCTCCAGTTCTGTCCGGTTGCACGGTAAACGTTGGTGGACAGCCATTTTTAGGTCTCTCCAGAGATGCTCAATTGGGTTTAAGTCAGGGCTCTGGCTGGGCCATTCAAGAACAGTCACAGAGTTGTTGTGAAGCCACTCCTTCGTTATTTTAGCTGTGGCTTAGGGTCATTGTCTTGTTGGAAGGTAAACCTTCGGCCCAGTCTGAGGTCCTGAGCACTCTGGAGAAGATTTTCGTCCAGGATATCCCTGTACTTGGCCGCATTCATCTTTCCCTCGATTGCAACCAGTCGTCCTGTCCCTGCAGCTGAAAAGCCACCACCATGCTTCACTGTTGGGACTGTATTGGACAGGTGATGAGCAGTGCCTCCACACATACCGCTTAGAATTAAAGCCAAAAAGTTCTATCCTGGTCTCATCAGACCAGAGAATCTTATTTCTCACCATCTTGGAGTCCTTCAGGTGTTTTTTAGCAAACTCCATGCAGGCTTTCATGTGTCTTGCACTGAGGAGAGGCTTCCGTCGGGCCACTCTGCCATAAAGCCCCAACTGGTGGAGGGCTGTAGTGATGGTTGACTTTCTACAACTTTCTCCCATCTCCCGACTGCATCTCTGGAGCTCAGCCACAGTGATCTTTGGGTTCTTTACCTCTCTCACTAAGGCTCTTCTCCCCCGATATCTCAGTTTGGCCGGACGGCCAGCTCTAGGAAGGGTTCTGGTCGTCCCAAACGTCTTCTATTTAAGGATTATGGAGGCCACTGTGCTCGTAGGAACCTTAAGTGCAGCAGACATTTTTTTGTAACCTTGGCCAGATCTGTGCCTTGCCACAATTCTGTCTCTGAGCTCTTCAGGCAGTTCCTTTGACCTCATGATTCTCATTTGCTCTGACATGCACTGTGAGCTGTAATGTCTTATATACAGTGGCGGAACTACTGCCATAGCGACCCACGTGTGCGCTATGGGGCCCGCAGCCATGTAGGGCCTGGCGGAGGCGGCTCTCTAATTCGGCAATTAGGCTAATTAAAGAGCCGCCTCTGCTGAAAAATGTCGCCACTGACGAGGCATTAAAGTCCGGCCAGCAGCGGGTTGCTTGTGAGCCAAGCAGTGGAGAGAGGGGTCGGAGCATGGCTGTCTTGGGGAGGAGGCGGGGCCAGCGCTGTGTTCTCTTAAGGAGGAGAAGGGGAGGAGATTCCAGCAGCCTGAGCAGTGAGCACAATTCCCTCTGCTCGGGAGACACAGATCACCCCCCCCCCCCAGCCGTCACCCCCCACCACCACCACTGGAGTGCTCAGCGGAGTGGCGGTTTCCACACACCCCGGAGGAGGCATCTGACTGACGAGGAGAGGAAAAGGAAGGCACCGCAAAGGAGGCCTCACGAGCACTGTATGGAGCCGATCCAACTGATCTGGGCTGCCCCTCTCTGGGGCTGTCAATCAGTGTGTGTGTGTGTGGGGGGGGGGGGAATCAGGGGCTCCAGCTGCAGGGAGAGGCAAAGCTACCACCATGTCACAACTTTTTCTACAGCCAGCGACCAACAACATTTTTTTTTTTATGAAAGAGAGCCACCCCCCATCCATGTTCCTGCAGCATCCCTCAGCCACAGCCAGAGACTGGTCTTTATATCCACCCCTGCCCCATCCCCCCCACTCCATTCTAACTGATCATGTCTCACTAACAGTAAGGACAGCTCAGTCCTGTGCCAGTGTCCTAGTGTGTCCACCTGTGATTGACAGTCCCTGACCCCTCCCTCCACCCTGCCCTTACCCCTGCCTATGCAGGGCTCCACTGGGGGGGGGGGGTTGGGAGGTCCCAGTCCAGGGCTGATCCCCTGCCATAGTGGGCCGGGTGCTGCGCATCCTGTGCTGGCACTGCCAGCTGATTGGCTTCTCCGCTGCTACCTCCCTCACTGACACCAGCACTGAGATAGAGAGCACTGACACCAGCACTGAGATAGAGAGCACTGACACCAGCACTGAGATAGAGAGCACTGACACCAGCACTGAGATAAGGGAACACTGACACCAGCACCGAGATAGAGAGCACTGACACCAGCACCGAGATAGAGAGCACTGACACCAGCACCGAGATAAGGGAACACTGACACCACCCCCGAGATAGAGAGCACTGACACCAGCACAGAGATAGAGAGCAGTGACACAGCACAGAGATAGAGAGCACTGACACCAGCACTGAGATAAGGGAACACTGACACCAGCACCGAGATAGAGAGCACTGACACCAGCACCGAGATAGAGAGCACTGACACCAGCACTGAGATAGAGAACACTGACACCAGCACCAGGATAGAGAGCACTGACACCAGCACTGAGATAAGGGAACACTGACACCAGCACTGAGATAAGGGAACACTGACACCAGCACTTTAAAGCTCTTAATATATGTGAGTGTGGTAATCTGTTGTTCAATGGCATTAGTTCATTTTTTTGGGGGGGGGGCATACAACATTTTGCTATGGGGCCCTATGATTTCTAGTTACGCCCCTGCTTATATAGACAGGTGTGTGGCTTTCCTAATCAAGTCCAATCAGTATAATCAAACACAGCTGGACTCAAATGAAGGTGTAAAACCATCTCAAGGATGATCAGAAGAAATGGACAGCACCTGAGTTAAATATATGAGTGTCACAGCAAAGGGTCTGAATACTTAGGACCATGTGATATTTCAGTTTTCCTTTTTTAATAAATCTGCAAAAATGTCAACAATTCTGTGTTTTTCTGTCAATATGGGGTGCTGTGTGTACATTAATGGGGAAAAAAATGAACTTAAATGATTTTAGCAAATGGCTGCAATATAAAAAAGAGTGAAAACTTTAAGGGGGTCTGAATACTTTCCGTCCCCACTGTATATGTATGTATGTATAATATATAAATATATATATATATATATATATATATATATATATATATTGTAAAATATTTGTAGCCCTTTTTTAAAATTAGGACACCTGTGAATGTGCTAAGGGGACTTTTGTAGAATGTACTGCTGTATGTATCACATTTTCTCTATTTTTATAAGTTGGGTAATAATGTCCCTTGAGTAACAGGAGGAAAGTGCACGCTTCCCTGTTATGTGTGTTACCACTCCAGCATTATAACATACACAAGCAATTAATTGTACTCTCTAGAAAGGAAATAATAAGCAATTAATTCAGTAGGAGAAAAATGCAAACATACTGATGGGAATAGATTATTGAATTAATTAAAAATTTGGCAATGTCTGGGGTGAGAAAGAAGTCCGCATGCACAGGGAAGCACTTTCACTAGTGGCCGCTTAGTACTGATGTATTGAGTCACATGATGGGCAAGAGGGTCACAGTCAAGGTGGGGAGATCACGTCACTAGACCAGAACGCTCTGAGAATAGGTAAGTATAAGCATCTTCCTTTAGAGGGCAGTTAGAATAGAACTTAGTGTAGCTGACGTCCTTCTTTGTAGAGTGGGTTAGCAGGCATGGTGGGTGTAATGCAAGATGAAATTATGGGCGCCAGTCAATTTTGGATGCGAAAACGAGATTTATTGTCTCTTAGCAGAACTGGATTTGGGCCAGGACACCCTTAAGTAGATGCAATGATAGACAGACTCCGAGACTTCTATAGGTAGACAGCTATACATTGGAAGGCCTCCAGCCAGATAACACTCCTGCATAGTTAGGACCGCATTCTCCTATGGCAACTTATCTTGCAACAGTCACTAACGGTAGTTGTACTTAACTCTTGGTAACACCGAACAGTCCTTTACTTATCTCACAGTATCCCACTGTAAATCTTCAATCACTGAGCTCCCAGTCTCTCGCTAGACTTCCTGATCCCAGTCGTCACCGGATCCCCTGAGCTCTTCCACAGCTATCCCCCTGTATACTCCTCAAGCGTCACTCCCCCCCCCCCATCCTGCTGGGTCCCTGGCTTGGCACTTTCTGATGCTTTCCCACTTCTTCACCCTCCCCGGCTGGTGGGAAGACTGCTCTAGTACTTGCTTCAGCTTACTCACAATAGTCTTAGGTAGTGAGATGTATGTCCCTTAAGCGACAGCTTCCTCTCCACCTCTGACCATGACTGGTTCCCCGTCCAGCTGAACCTTCTCAACTCGGTTGGACTCCAAACCTGCAGTCCCAACCCTATGCTGCTTCTCCTGCTCCTGGATAGGCCTCAGACAGCCTAGCAGCCAGGTGTCCCTGGGACAGGCCTCAGGCTTCTAGCATAGCAGCCCGGGGCGACATAACACAAGTCCACCCAGACAGCCGTCCAGGTGGCACAAAACCCAGATCACCTGACTCCACCCAAATAAATAGGCCAGCAGGTCAAGGGACTAAAGAAACCCCTGCCAATTCGCCGAGACAGCCCATCCATTTATAATCTGACCTTGCGGAGCCCTTGTCAATCTAATCTCACCAGCCACAGTGTCTCCCTAGTGACGGAAGAGAGAAGGTGCAGCAATTATAGAATTAGAGAGGAATCAGTGGATCTACTAACAATTAACCAATTAACCAGGACAATTACTACCTGGCAAACTAAATTTATTAGCAACCCTGCCTAAACACCAGGGTGCTTCATCAGAAAGGGGGGGGAGCTGGTTTAAGCTAAGTTAGTAATAGTTTGGAATTCCAATTTAATTACAGCAAAGAGAAATCTGGTCTCCCGTGCAGAGCTGTCTAAATCTCAGAACTCCTTGAGATCCTTTGCCAGATAGGGCTGCTCCTGTATATTCATCTCATCTGTGTGTTCAGCAGTTTGCCTGGAGTTCATCTTTAAAATAAGTATTTTTTTAGGCTCACATCACAAGACCTCCATGATTTGCCCAATGTTTTGTTTAGGCTTGGACAATACAGGAGATTGCTAATGCCACTATCCTCACATAGAACCCATTCAGGCAATGCAAATCTAAACCAACATAGCCAGTGTCCTGAGGCGGTCAGGCTAGGAGACAACACCTCCAGAAATTGTCTCATTATTCATAATTAGAATTTCTGCCCAGACACCCTAAACGCACATCTTGCCTATGTCCTACATGAGTGCTCATTGATTTTATTCTTGTATCACTCTAGGTGTAATGAGCCTTACATTCAATTGTATTTTATTTACTTGCACATCAAGAGATACTTCGATTTTTCTGGGTCTATTTATCAATGACTCACTCCATTTATGACTCTGTATTGCCTCCCTGTCCACACAAAGTGTACTCATATTATGTGTCCCCCTCTTCTTGTCTCTCCTGTGAATTTATATCCTGTCTGGCAGTAAACTAGAATTTATAACTTAAAGCTGAACCCTAAAAAAATAGAAAAAAAAATAATAATCACGGGACAGTACGCACTTCCTGCCCAGGCCAATTTTCAGCTTTCAGCGCTGTCACAATTTGAATGACAATTGCACGGTCATGCAACACTGTACCCATATGAAATTTCTATCATTTTTTTTCCAGACAAATAGAGGTTTCTTTCAGTGCTATTTTATTACCACTTGGCTTTTTTTATTTTTTGCAAAAATAGGCCAAAAATTTTGAAAAAAAAAAAGTTTTTCTTAGTTTGTGTTATAACATTTTGTAAATAAATAATCTTTCTTCCTTACATTTAGGGCAAATTGTATTCTGCTATATTGCTTTGGTGAAAATAACTCAAATCAGTGTATATTATTTAGTCTGTAGGAAAGTTATAGCGTCTACAAACTATGGAATGTGTATATACAGTGGATCTCAAATTTGACGAATCCTGATGTACTAATGGCCTATTTAATTTCTTGAGGCCCGAAAACGCCAGGACAGTACAAATGCACCCCAAATTACCTTTTTGTAAAGTAGACCGTCTGAGGTATATAGTAAGAGAAATGGCGCCAATATTTTTACTGAATGACATTGTGTAGACACTGTCTATTGTTGTGATTGGTCACAGCTCATCGCATGGTACAAATGGGCTGTGATTGGCCCTGTCTGTACCATGTGATCACTGTGACCAATCACAATTAGCAACACAATTGTATACCATGAATGGCACAGCTGTCATGTGGTCTGCTGTGGTTGGACACAGTGATCACATGACACTGGCAGCGGGCGGGTATAGTGATCAGTCATCCGCTGTATCCGGAACAATAAGGTTCCCGTCAGTCCGTCACTTTACAATGATGTGGGCAAGAAGCAGTTAAATGAGAAGTATCCCTTGAGCAGGCTGCTGTTTTAGTTGAAACTCAAAGTCATTAGCGGGGTCAAATCGCAGCTCATTTTCAATTGGAGTGATGAGAAAATTCAAAGGAGCAAGATGGAAATTTTTTCTTGCATAAACAAATTTCTAACAGTGAATTTAGTTTTGTTTGGGAAATTTTGGTAGGATTCCAGGATAAATGCAACTAATCTTAAAAATGCCCCCCCCCCCCCCCCCCCCAAGACATGTTCTGACGTGTGTAAGAAAGAACTGTATGCTTGCCTATTTTCAGGCCTGCTTCAGTCAAGTCACATGGTCTCCCCTCTGTCAACCATTCCTAGCTTGCAGGGGAGAGGAGAGAGAGAATAACAATGGCTGGCAATGCCTGGGAGTGATGACGTCACCCATAGGCTTCCTTTGTCCCTTCCATTGCCGGCGCTTCCTCCTCTCCCTGCAGCCACTGCTGGCTGACACGGGAGCCAGATCACGTGACCGGACCAGGACACACTGAAACTATACAGATCTTTCTTTTGTAAGTTTGTGAGCATAGGTGTTGGGGGGGTGGAACGTTTAGAATTAGTTATGATTATCACAGAATTCTACTTTTAAATTCATTGCAAAATCAAATGTTAAAAGCAAACCAAATTTTGAATACTTTCAAACAACATTCGGCCAGTTATCAAATGTTCAAAGAATTTTTGTGCGAATATTCATACAAATGTTCTTTCAAAAATCTACTTGTGTATAGACAGGTTTAGTTTTTATGTCACGTTGTTACCTTTAACATGACAAGTGGTAGTGTGAATTTGTAGTAATCTGATAACTGGACTGGACAGAGAAAACATCTTTGTTCAGCAACTGATGCTCAGCTTCTGAGATATTACCAGGTAGACTTTCAACATCATGTCACATTCGCTGGAGGTCGGCAACCCATTGATTGTGATCTACCCATTGATTACAGGCAGGTGATGGGTAGATCACATTCCTTCCTTGCCGACCCACGGAACCTAGACAGGAGGGTTATCAGGGGGGACATTTACTGGAACCGATCAGTATTTTTATCCTGCAGCAGCTGAAAGCTGGCTTCTCCTCCTCTCCCTCCCGCTAGCATTAATCTGCTGCAGAAAGAAAATACAGATCTGTTCCACTAAATGTCGCCCCTGCCTTCGAGGTTCTGGGGGTTGGCAAGGAAGGGATGCAATCTACCTGTCACCCCTCTTGTCCAGGTTCACCTTCCTTCTGCTGCCCTCTGTGTTCCCCCCCTCGCATCACTGCCAGCTTCCTCTCCTCTCCCCCCACCCCCAGGCTGCTGCGGGGGAACCTTTCAGGATGAAGAGCGGCGGGAAGGGGCCGGTAAATGTAATTTACCAGCCCCTTCCTTTACTGAACGAACACAGTGAGTGATCACTAACGATCACTCACTGTGTTCATTCATAACCGAGGCATGGTAAACATAGTTCATTCTGTGCAGCTGAGGCTGCAGAGATAAAGATTGAGGATCTCAATCACTTCCTCTGTCTCAAAAGTGAGATATCAGGGGTCTGTGTAGACCCATGATATTTAACCAAAGTCCCTCAACAGGGCTGTTAAAGAAAAAAGTAGTAAAAAATAAAAGGTGGGGGCAGGCAGACCACACTCTAGGTTTGCCAAGTGAAAGCAGTGGGCTTGTATGTGAATTTGGAAGTCAGAGGACCCACCTGTGGCGGGTGGTAGGGGGGGAGAGAGCCCCAGGTCAACTTTTGCATTAAGGCCAAGAAGCTTCAAGCTACGCCTCTGTTCAACAAACTAATGTATTTGGAATCCTGTGTGCTTAGGAAGATGGGAATGTGTGCTGCTTTAACCAATGGTATTTCTCAGTGTTGATAGATTTATGGCTCTTTGTATAAGCACAATAATAAAGTCACTGCTGTTCTGTTAGCCTCACTGATGGATCCATAAAATATGTCTTTTGATCATTGATTCAGGGGTCATCAGCGCATGCAGTGCCTATGGCAGTAGGGCTCCCTGATTGACCAGGACTTATGCTGAATTGTTATTTTTATAAACAATGCCATCATTTTCTGCTGTAAAGCCTAACACAATATAAACTTGAATTACTCATGTAGTTTTTGATTTACAAGCAGCATTCTAGAAGACCTCGGGTGGACATGAACATCTAGAAATGGTAACTTTTCCTCAGCCACACCATGAATATGTGAAACACCACCCTTTGTCTTGAATTCTCCTTGAAAAATATCAGTACACTTAATGGTATGTGAGGGTTCCTAGAGCCTCCTGTGCCTATAGCCTCATAGCTGTATGTCTACAGTGAGAGATTTAAGGCACAGTACCGCTGGCTGCTAGTCTAATGCCCTGTACACACGGTCGGATTTTCCGATGGAAAATGTGTGATAGGACCTTGTTGTCGGAAATTCCGACCGTGTGTAGGCTCCATCACACATTTTCCATCGGATTTTCCGACACACAAAGTTTGAGAGCAGGATATAAAATTTTCCGACAACAAAATCCGTTGTCGGAAATTCCGATCGTGTGTACACAAATCCGACGGACAAAGTGCCACGCATGCTCAGAATAAATAAAGAGATGAAAGCTATTGGCCACTGCCCCGTTTATAGTCCCGACGTACGTGTTTTACGTCACCACGTTCAGAATGATCGGATTTTCCGACAACTTTGTGTGACCGTGTGTATGCAAGACAAGTTTGAGCCAACATCCGTCGGAAAAAATCCTAGGATTTTGTTGTCGGAATGTCCGAACAAAGTCCGACCGTGTGTACGGGGCATAAGGAGATAATGGATGAGATTTGGTGATATCGCTACTGTGCTGCGCCTTGGTTTCCTTGATCTAACAAGAGGAAGCAAAACCCTACCTTTACCAAAATGGCCATCTCTACAGAGACACAGTGCAGAGCAAGGCATGGTAAGTCATTAATGGTAAACATCATCTAAGAGACCTCAGGCAATACTGGTGACTAGTCCTTTGCTCCTTAGTTGCTTTAGTTTAGTTGCCCTTTACACTAAATATGCATAAGATTTTATTGTAGGCTTTTTTCACCCATTAATTGCACAGGTTTTCTTGGAGAACCACCAATTAAACATAATTTTTAGTTCTTGGTGGGCATTGCTGAGTTGGATAACCAACTAGATTTTTTTGGGAAAATCCTGAGTTAAGAGTTCAATGTGGTAGTTTGTGTTTCTGCTGTCTGCTACAGAAAAGAGAGGTTGCTGCCTTACAGCTGGATTTACTACCCCATGGAGAATCCATAGAGGGAAGATAACACAACTGTTTGGCTTCTTATCTCAAGGACTCCAAAACCAGTTTGTGATTCATTTGACCAACGACCATGTAAACCTGAAATAACACTTTTGAGTAAAGTTGGTCTTTACCCAACTTCCTCTGATAGTTTTGAAGAAAGTTGTTATTTACCTATCTCCTTCTATGACAGTTTTGAGTAAAGTTGGTCTTTACCTACCTTCCACTATAATCGGTTTGAGTAAAGTTGGTGTTTACCTACCTCCTCCTATGCCAGTTTTGAGTAAAGTTGGCCTTTACCTACCTTCCACTATAATAGTTGTGAATAAAGTTGGTCTTTACCTACCTTCCACTATAATAGTTGTGAGTAAAGTTGGTCTTTACCTACCTTCCAATATAATCGGTTTGAGTAAAGTTGGTGTTTACCTACCTCCTCCTATGCCAGTTTTGAGTAAAGTTGGCCTTTACCTACCTTCCACTATAATAGATGTGAGTAAAGTTGGTCTTTACCTACCTCTTTCTATGACCGTTTTGAGTAAAGTTGGTATTTGCCTACCTTCCATCATAATAGTTTTGAGTAAAATTGGTCTATAGCCATCTTCTTTTTCTGTGTGTTGGTATTTGGAGCCAAGAAACTAACCACCCCACACACGCACACAAAACCATTAAACGTATGCAGCCCATAGATGACCGGTGGATTGAACAAAAAAAATCTTACCCAATTCCCTCATCCACACATTGGAGGTGAATGAGGAAATCCTCCCTGCTGAGCTATTGTACTCTGACAGTAGGGATACTGTCAGAGATAGAGTGGGGAAAATTCAACAGGGCGATTGTAAATAAGTTGACTGGTAGATAGACTTCTGTACAGCCACAGTGCCCATACGTGGATCGGCATTCAGTCGGTCCCTGCTGAACTGGCCTGATTTCGATCCATGTATGGCTGGCTTTAGGCTGACACTAACACTTAACCCTTTTTCACCCAAGGCCTTAATCCGGTATTAATGGGACAGATTAGCTCAGTGATGTTCACGTCAATCATCCAATCATATGTAAAGTAAATAAAAAGTTCCCCTTTGGTAAATGAACGACACTGAACAACTGACACAAAACAAGAATTCAGTCAATCAAGTTGGACAACCCGCATATTTCTTTTGGGCAACTCACAAATTGGTGAGCCATGGATGAAGATGATTGCCAAGGAACTTGCAACATGTAACAGAGAACTGTGGCAGGTCTCCTTCATCACCGGCCATTTTTTTCTTTCAAAATGCTAGTTGCCTGTCCTGGCTGATTCAGTGGCTTAAATATGTTCTAATGCACAGACTTGGTAGAAGTATACAAAGCACGAGTTATAAATTACAAATAATTTCTAATCTGAGTGCTTGTTAGGCCAGTAATTTAGAAAGTGTGGAAATCAGTGACAGCCAGGCAACTCACATTTGCAGAAAAAAAGGCGCCTCTGTTTTTTTCTAAGAATAGGTTTTCCTTTAACAAACCGATAAGGGATTCAGGCAATGAGAATCTAGCCAAAACTGAAGGCAAGTTTTAGGTGGACTAATCCTTTAAGCCCGCATTTTCTTCTGTTAGCAAGAAAAAATAATCTTTACTAAACCAGGAAACTCTATTCTCCATATGAAGGAATGGGCTGATCCATATTGCCCTGGCAGACTTGCCTTTGACGTACCATATGCAGCCCAGAATATCACATACTTTAGCCAAAATTCACTCATATTAATGATGGACAAGGAAAAAATGACATGACTATATTCAGCATTTAAAAGCAATAGCTCCTTTTTTTTATTTTTATTTGTTAACTTATTTAGTACAGAAATAATTAAATACATACATTTGAATTCATCATAACTATTATATATTACTCTCAAATAAAATTCATAGATTTTCACATTTATAACACATAATTTCCTATATTAAAAATATGTATTAACAAAACAAATCAGGTGAAATTCCACATTCTGTGTATGTATGCATTAGCATTTCCCTAATTACATCACAAACAAGATCCTTTGACATAAAGAGTATTCTTAAATAATTTTCTGCAGTCTCAGATGTTGTTTAGCTATAATCCATGAACATTTTAATGTCCTTTTTGAAGCTGGCAGAGCTGCTAATTTGCAAATCTTGGTCACCTTGCTATGCAGGGCACAGTGACAATGGGGTTGGTTTACTAAAGCTGGAGAGTGAAAACAAAATCTGGTAGAAACCAATTGGGTTCCAGGTTTTATTGTCAAAGCTTAACTGAAGAAGCGGAAGTTAGAAGCTGATTGGCTCCCATGCAGAGCTGCACCAGATTTTGCGCACTCCAGTTTTAGTAAATCAACACCAGTGTCTCGGCAAATGGCCCACTTACACCTTACCTGTGCTTTCTTGCAGCTGCTTTGTTCTCCAGCAAGAATGACATGCGTCCGGCACATGACCCACCCGGGTGGTTAACAGCCGAAAGGATTATAAGGAAAGTCAGGACTCCCTGCTTAAGTTTTGTGAAATTGTGCCAAATGAATGAAAACTAAGCCATGGGGTTGATTTACTAAAACGGGAGAATGCAAAATCTTGTGCAGCTGCGCATGGTAGCCAATCAGCTTCTAACGTCAGCTTGTTCAATTAAGCTTTGAGAAAAAAAAAAACCCTGGAAGCTGATTGGTTTCTATGAAGAGCTGCACCAGATTTTGCACTCTCCAGTTTTAGTAAATCAGCCCCAATGCCTGGTCAGCCAATGCCTTCCTGTATGGCTAATCAGGGCCAGATTTCTTTCACAGCAAACAGTAGGCCACAACTTTTGCCACCATTAGAACTCATCTCTGTGTAAACAAGCTTTTACATGAATACTAAAATTTCCATGGGTGATAGGAAGTCAAAAATCATGTCCACTATTTACACAGCCTATAGGCAGAAGCCTGCATTGCCCAATGTAACATCGGACACAATGGCTAAATAGAATGAAGGGAATGGGAACAGCTAAAACTCCAAGGTTGGCAGGTGCACAAACAGGACATTATACTGTATGAGATGCCAGCGGTTGACTTAGCCTACCATACTCCATCCAAAGCAAAAAATATTATCTTTTGGAAGGAAAGGTCCTGTACAGCTTGGGAAATACAGCAATCCATATCTGAGCTCAGTGATAGGTTTTCTGGCGTTCTGGTCTTTTGCAAATTTTTATGGTTATAAAGTTTAAATATCATTTTGATAGTAGAAATGGCTGCAAAAAGATTCAAGGAGTGTGCTCTTCTATATGTTTTGGGTGGAAGTAGGTCAGTGCAGCCAACTGCTGTGTAATATGTATGACCAGCTTTACTGAACTCTCTATAATTGTTTCAGGATCTAAAAAGCACAATCTGGGAATGTGAGGATTTGAGATTCCAAACTCAAAACTATACACCGTAGTAACATTTCTCAGTATTATAACAACTTCATATATTTCCTATGTATCACTATCATTTATTTTAATTGTACTTATAGACAGGCAGCATTTTAAAAAGACAGACACCATACAGCTTGGAGTAGCTGAGACACATGATTGTACTGTGATCACCTATTTTGATTATTTAACGTACTCAGCGTGAACCTAAATCTGTCTACATTCAGAAACAAGGCAAGGAATTATAATCAGGACAGGATCAGCAGGACATTGCTGATGTTGTCCCCATGTACTTAAAAATGACCATTTATAAGATAATGGGCGGGGGTGGAGAATGTATCAGATCATATGAATGGAAATATATTTGTAGATGCTGACATCAGTGGAAAATGGATCAAGTCATATAATGGAAACATATTTGATACTAATGTTATTATGAACTTGAGTGAGGTCTATACTTATGGAATATGGATGACCCAAGGCCATAATAGAGATGACAAGATATGGAACAATACATACAGTTAGCAGATAAATATAAATTGCAGGATGTAGAATGTTTTTTCAATTATAGCGGTATTAAACCCAAAAGTCCCACCCAGGACGTAACGCGTAAGGGGAAGGAGTCACGCCTCTGACGTCACCTGCCGCTATCTTCTGATATTTGTTTGTAACATTGACCGTCCATGGTGCACTTAAGGTAAGCGCATGGCTTGTACGTGTGATTCTATTTGATCTTATCTTATTTTTATTTATTATTTTGGTAGGTTCGGATAGCTCCGCTCGGGACTACGAGTGGAGCCGAAAGTAAACGAGAGCCGCCGGAAAGAGCCGAGGACCGGCTCTGTGTATTTCGGCGCCGGCGGCGCCATTTTCAAATTGCGGTCGGCGATTTTGACATTTTGACAGCTCGGGATCGCAGGGTATCGGCGTATAACACGCACCTGTGACTTTCCCCTGATTTTAAGGGGAAAAAAGTGCGTGTTATACGCCGATAAATACGGTATTCACCCTATTACATTGTATTTTTATTTATTTATCTACTTATCCATTCATTCACTGTTTGATCTTAGCACGGCACATATTGTTATTTAATGATGGCTGCATAAGGTTCAGGTTCTGGACTTTTGGATTGCTGGCAGGAAACGCTACTTCAAAAATGCACTTTTAGCAGCGTTTTTTAGAAGCATTTATGCACATTTTTCAGCATCAGCATTTTTGGGCATTTTTATAGAATTACACCAGCTTACATTTAGCTCAAAAAATGCTGAACACTGATAAAAGTGTTAAAACACTGATAAAAATTTAACTACACGTATTTTTATTCATATTCATCATTTACATCACATATGGTTTATCATCATTATACACCAATTATTTTTACTAATTACCTTTTGGAGGTTACACTGTTATATTAGGAGGTTAATATCAGCGCATTATTAATTTGTATTTTATTTTCTTTGTGTGGTATCAGTTCACATACACAATAATTGCAGCTATATTATTTAGTCATCTTTTAATATTTGTCACATATTTATTCATTAGTTCATATCAGCACTTTAGTACATTTTTATATTTTTCTTTTTACCACTGATAAAAGCGCATTTATGCGCGTTTTTCAGCGTTTTTTGTGGCCGGAAAAACTGCTCTTGAATGCAATTTTAGGGTGTTCAGACAACAGCCCATAAACTGCCCTGCTATTAAACGTCAAAAAACGTCCATGTGTGCATGGACACAAAGCATAACATAGAGGGGAGTTTAAGAGCTGTTAAAAAAAAAACGCCCGAACTCCCAAAACTTCAGTTTTTCCGTGTGCATGAGGAAGTTTTCTTTTTTTAGGCTTTTTTTAGGCTTTTTTTTTTTCGCCTGTTGATCTGGCCAGTAAGCCCCGGTTCACACTGAGGCAGCGCGACTGCCTCAGGAGACCTGGACACGACAGGGGCGGCGACTTGCAAAACGACTTCTATATAGAAGTCTATACAAGTCGCCTCAAGTCGCCCCCAAAGTAGTAAAGGAACCTTTTTCTAAGTCGCTCCAATTAGAACGGTTCCATTGTACAGAACAGGACGCTACTTGTCAGGCGGCTAGGTCACCTGACAAGTCGTCCCAGTGTGAACCGACCCTAAGTGCTGTTCTTTTACAAATGAACAATCTTTCCTGCAGATGTAGCAGTTACAGGAATGAAACAAACCATGCAATACTGACAAAAGGTGCTTACAATGATCCACTTTTATTTATTTACGGTAAAAACTTTATCCCAAAAGGAAAAGTAAACGGTTTGCTCAAACAAAGTGTGGGCTGAAGTTTTGGCTTCAATTTTGGTGTATCTAAATCTGCTAGTATATCCAACACTCCCCTCCCCCTAGACTGATAAAGCTGCTTTCTGTGCTCCTTCATCCAGAGTGTAGGCACTCTAATACAGGAGGTGCGTTACTGGCCAGATCACCAGGTGAAAACAGACGGGGGAAAAAAGCCTAAAAAACAAAAACTGATGCAGCCACCACATCTAATCATTGGTAAGCGGCAATATATTACATTTTTGGTTTTGGGTTTAATACCGCTTTAAGGCCATACTCACAGCTGGTTGTTTAGTAGCTCAAAGCTCAATAATGCTCAACATCCAAAAGCCCATGTATTACAATGGTGATTGTTCACACATGAGTGCTCAGGCGACTTTAGCTTGAAGCGTGAAGATCCAAAAGATACATGAGCTACGTTTGAGGCAGATTTGGACCCATAGACTTCAATAGGAATGCCTGAAAAGGCTTGAGTGTTTTTTCAGGCATTTTTGATATTTAAAATAAACGCCCCTCTATGTTAGCCTATGTGTCCATGTACAGTAGAAAATTAGGGAAAAAACTCAGGGCAGCACGTTCAGGAGAGGAGCGTTTCAGCATCAAAATTGGTGTAAATGCATCTACACCTGCTTTATCACTAAGTAGGTTTAGGAGCTTCAAACGCTTGGCGTTTATTAATTTCAATGGCCGGAATAAATAATATTCTGTCTAATGGAATGAATGACTGCCCATGGGCTTGACACGTCTTAATGCATTTGCAAAACGTGGCTTTAGGCAGGTTTTTAATGCTGCTGTCGTCCCTCCCAGAGCATAGACACCCAGGGGAGTGTAGCCTCCCTGGCGGTTTTCCCGGGTGTGGCTCGGGGTTAAATTTCAGCACCATTAGCGGTAACCCCGAGCCACACTCGGGATTGCATTGCAGGATCCTGGTGCGGTATACTTACCTTGTCCCCAGGATCTTGAGATGTCCCCCCGCGGTGTCCGTGGGCTGTGTCCTCCTCCGAAGCCTCTCTGTGCCAGGCTCTGTTCCCTGCGAGCGACGCACGGGGGCGGAGCCTGGCGGCAAATTCAAAAAAGTGTAAAAATCATAACACATACAGTACTGTAATCTTACAGATTACAGTACTGTATGAAATCATTTCACATCCCTTTTGTCCCCAGTGCTTTGTCCTATGCCCTGCATGCAGTTTTATATGATATATACTGTTCTTTCAGCCTGGAAACTGGAGATTGTCCATAGCAACCAAAAAGTGTCCCTTTACGTCAAAAGTGGTTTTAGATCAGCTAGAAAACAGCAATAATAAATTAGAACACTTGCAGAATTGAGCGATAGTGAATCGTGGGGAAATGTATTTTATTATTATTATATTATTATTTTTTAAAATTATTTACATTTATTTATTATATTATAATTTATGATTTTGTGTTTCAAACGTCATCATACCCGGGATATCTACTAGACTCTTGTTTGGACAGATTTAAGTGTGTTATTGCTAAGAATTACAAACCTACAATATAAAACGCCAAATTTCCATGCAAAATAATTGTAAGGCTTTCAGCACCTAAAATCCGACATAATCATACCGCCAGGGAGGTTAATAAATGTCCTGTGTGCTTTGGGCCTTTGGCCGGCCATACCCGGTTCGAATCTCAGCCGGTTCAGCAGAAACCAGCCTAGATTCAAACCCTGGGCAGGCTGAATGTACCAAATTGATCGATCAATCAACTTGGGTACAACCAGCCTGCTGTATTCGCTACCAGTTATTATTGGAATCGATAGGGAATAAGTACAGCGCTGCTCCGATGGTGTTATAAAGATGGTTACACAATAAGCAGCTAACACACCTCTAAGACACAGGTAGAAGTAAATTAACAAAAAATATATATAGTGTAGCGCTGTGTGTGTAAATGGTAAAGGGTATAAAAACAGTGGGTTAGGCTCGAGCCATCTCTTAATGGCCAGCAAATAGACAGAAAATACTTCAAAATTAAATAAAAGTGACTCAATACAATCAAAAGTGCACTATATGTTATAAAATGACATGTAAATTATAATAATTACAACAAACCAGTGATTAATGGTGAACAAGAACAAATTATATATAGATAAAAGTTCAGCCAAACCTCCGGAGGTGCTGCTGATTTGCCGGCTGTGCAAGGATTTTCCTTTCCCCCCCATTTGAAGTTGTGGACACCCGATGATCCATCTTGCCAGCCCTGGCGGCTCATTAAGCTTTCTGAGACTTGTAGGACGTATGTCTTTTCAAGTCCCCTGCTTCCGGTAAGCCTCCTCAGATACTCTGGTGATGGTCCTGTCTTATATTTAGACGTCTCATTTCATTTTGGTGCTCTACCTTTTCATCTACCAGAAGCTTTTCATTGTTGTTTTCACGAGTTGACCCTCAGAGACCTTTCGGTGGTGGTTTTTGATTTTTATCAGGAACACATTTTCTAATATTTATGGACTCTTTTGGCTGAACTTTTATCTATATATAATTTGTTCTTGTTCACCATTAATCACTGGTTTGTTGTAATTACTATAATTTACATGTCATTTTATAACATATAGTGCACTTTTGATTGTATTGAGTCACTTTTATTTAATTTTGAAGTATTTTCTGTCTATTTGCTGGCCATTAAGAGATGGCTCGAGCCTAACCCACTGTTTTTATACCCTTTACCATTTACACACACAGCGCTACACTATATATATTTTTTGCTACCAGTTATTACAAACGGCTGCTATAGCCGCTAGCGATAATCACTGTCCCCTGGGGGGAGGGGGCTTCCCAACTCTCCCGTGGAGAAAAGACAATTGCCGATTTCCCTGTCAGCACTTTCTGTGTTGATGGGGGAATGTTGCAAATTTCTTTCCTGCAACCCGTGGTTGCAGAAAAAAAAATCTGCACCATATATTGCCGGCCTTAGGGATTACATCCACTTGGAGTGATTTGGATATTGTTTGTGAGTGCTGCGTGGGAATATTATCAGGGTCTAACCTACATAGGATATTTTTTTATATTCTCTTTAGCGTTGAAAAGCTGCTTGGTTGGTTTAATAAACTGAGTCTGGGGACTGCTGCAAATGTTCTTATATACTTTCTGTAAAGTGCTTCTTGCTGCTGAGTGTATAAGAGATAACACAAAGAGGAAATAGAGTCCTAGCTGACATGAAATGCGTTAGATATTCCATATCATGCTATGAGGCTTGAGAAAATGTATGCTAAATATTCTGCAGTAGTCATATGGTACTTTTTAAAGCTGGACTCCAGGCAAACATCTAAAAACACAGATAAAATACATATAAGGAGAACTGTTTTTCCTGCCAAAGGATTTATATTTCTGTTCATCCTATTCTGGGTATAACACAACCCTGTCGCACAGCACTAGGCGGATGACACTACTTCTCTGTTACAGTTATGGAATGCAATGGTGTCAACTCCCTGCCCCCAGCCTGCTGATTGCACAGTAAAGGAGCAGATGCAGAATAATGAGGTCATGGGGCTGATTTACTAAAAGCAAATAGGCACTTTGCAAGGGAATTCGAATGAGATAAAGCTCTGCTTACATCAAACATCTGATCACATGCAAACAAAGATGCTTTTTTTTGTCCTTGCACATGACCGGGTATTCTTTTGAAAAGTGAAACTTCATCATATTTACTAAGCTCTTGGGTAAACTCCATTGCAACTTCCCTTGTACAGTGGAACCTTGGATTACGAGCATAATTTGTTCCAGGAGAATGCTTGTAATCCAAAACACTCGCATATCAAAGCGAGTTTCCCCATAGAAGTCAATGGAAACGAAGATAATTTGTTCCGCATTGACTTCTATTACATGCAATACCGCAAGTGGCCAGAGGTGGGGGGGGGGCGCCGGAGAGCCTTGGAAATACTCGGGGACAGCTCAGCTGAACTCAGAAAGCCTCGGAAACACTCAGGAATGGAGTATTTCTGAGTATTTCCGCGTGGTTCCGAGTATTTCCGAACATCTCCGAACTGTCCTGAGTGTCCCCAGCGCCCCCGCACCTCTGGCCAAATGCAGTACTGCACACCCTATTTTCTTGAATTCTGCTCGTTTTGCGAGATAACACTTGCAAACCGAGTCAGAATTTAAAAAAAAAAAGTTGCTCGTCTTTCAAAACGCTCGTTAACCGCGTTACTCGTAAACCAAGGTTCCACTGTAAAGCGTATAACCTTCAGTAAATTACTTTATATCTTGGATCACTCTGCTGTCCATTTCTATCAGCACATTTGTGGAGCATTTTTGATTGGCCCTATCCTCTCTTCAATTTTTAATTTTTTTTAGTTGCATTAACAAACAAATTCATGAATACATAGTTATGTCATTTATCTACAGAGAAGTACAGCCAAAGCTTTTTCTGTACTTCTGTGGATTACAGGAGTTTGGTTCATTCTGCTCTCCTGTGACCCGTTTTCAGCAAACGGCCAGAAGCCCGCTGTTGGCTGACATCACAGAGCCGGTCCAGGCTCGGAAAAGATCAATAACCGCCCACATGCCTAGACCGGCACCCGACTCAGCCTATCAGCGAGCCCGCTGGCTGCTCCCGCCCTCTCCACAGGTCAGCGCTCCAGTGAGCGGTGATTGACAGTCACCAGCTCTCTGCTCAGGGAGCTCAGAGAACCAAGCAATCTGCAGTGTTTGATCGCTCAATTCTCAGTCTAAAGTCCCATACACACTATTAGATTTTCTGCAGATTTTTGTCTTCAGATTTACCAAAACCATGTAGTGCAAGGGCCTGCCTGATTGCATACAAATTGAAACTCTTAAGGTTTGACCTCATATTATATGGTTTTAGTAAATCTGAAGACAAAAATCTGCAGATAATCTAATAGTGTGTATGGGAAATTAAAGCCAGCAGGGGACAGATGCAGCATCCACCTAGGTAAGTATTATTAAAAAAAAAACTAAAAAACATTCCCATACTTCTCTTTTAACTGTGCAAAAATGAAATTCAATGACTCACAGAAACCAATCAGATCTCAGCTCTCTGTATGTTATCATAGTCAGAACTGCAATCGATGCTTTCTGATTGGCCACTGTGGGTTACCATGTTTTGTGTCTTGCTCTTTGCTTTCCTAAATAAAAAAAACATAGATTTTCAGAGGCAATAGGTTAAACATCATCATTATGAGGAGACACAGTACCTGAGATAATAACCATATGAAAAAGTGAATAAAGTGGGACCCGAAAAAAACCCACATTAAGAGTATGATCCTCCAGTCTACAACCCACTTAGCCTTGGCCAAATACAAAACCATGTCAAGTCCCCATGGCCAGGCACTGCCATTAATCCAACTGGACCAGACTATTTTTTTTTGTAAACACAATGAAGGTAGCTCTCCTTTGAAAAGAAGATATTCCAAACAATATATACAGATTGAAGTCAGATTATTTACACCATCATTTATAAGAAAGGTCCTTATCCATTGATGATCTTCTGACTGATGTATCCAGGCATAGTGTACAGGATGAGGACCAGGAAAACGGTCAGTATAGCGATGATTAGTAGGGCAATGATGTACTTCTTGTATTTCTTCCAGATGAAGAAAACAAATGTTTTTAGGGGGTTCACGAACCAGTTGAACGAGGTTTTGGGGCGGCTGAAAGAAAAACAGAAAATTCCTTATAATTTTCATGCATACTGTATATAAATCATTGGGTGTGTATAGTGTTCTAAGCAGTAGAAGCAAGAGGGTGAGTTATATTTCCAATGGTGGTCCTCTGGTCTGATGCTTGTACTTGGAGCAGAACCGCTGTTATGCCGCATACACATGATCGGATTTTCCAACAACAAATGTTGGATGTGATCTTGTTGGTGGAAAGTCCGACCGTGTGTATGCTCCATCGAACATTTGTTGTTGGACTTTCCGCCAACGAATGTTGGCTAGCAGGTTCTCAAATTTTCCGTCAACAAATTTTTGTTGTCGGACTTTCTGATCGTGTGTGTACACAAGTCTGTCGCACAAAAGTCCACGCATGCTCGGAATCAATGCTTACCAAACACAACATTAGCAGAAGGCGCCCAAAGGGTGGCGCATGACTATTAAACTTCTTTTTTATCGGCTCGCCGTACGTCTTGTACGTCACTACGTTCGTAATTGTTGGCTGACATTTGTGTGACCGTGTGTATGCAAGACAAGTTGGAGCCAACAACCTTCAAACAAAATTCCATGGTTTTGTTGTCGGAAAGTCCGATCGTGTGTACGAGGCATTACTCATCACCAGTGACAACGAACACAAACTTTGATATAGTGGCATTGTCAAATAAATGACTACTAATACACGCATAAAGAGGCATCAGTGGCTTTCCACCTAGAAGGGAAAACTAGTGATGTTTTCAAAAATGGGAAGAAATTTGGCTGCTGTATGTAGCATAAATCCGCTTATTAAAGAAGAAGTCTAATGCCGCGTACACACGATCGGAAATGCCACCAGCAAAACTCCGATGAGAGCTTTTTGTCAGAAAATGCGACCGTGTGTATGCTCCATCGGTCTTTTGCTGGCGGAATTCCAGCCAGCAAAAGATTGAGAGCATGTTCTCTATTTTTCGTTAGGGAAAAGTACCTATCCGAAAATGCGTTTGTCTGTATGCAATTCGGACGCACAAAAAAATCATGCATGCTCGGAAACAATTTGACGCATGCTCGGAAGCCTTGAACTTAATTTTCTCGGCTCGTCGTAGTGTTGTACGTCACCGCGTTCTTAACGGTCGTAAGATCAGAGAAATTTTGTGTGACCGTGTGTATGCAAGGCAAGCTTGAGCGGAATTCCGTCGGAAAAAACATCCAAGTTTTTTTTTGACGGAAATTCCGATCGTGTGTTCGCGGCATTATAGATAAAAAAAAAAAGGCAGATGAGCAGTACTTTCATTTTTAGGTATGTTAGAAACAGGGAAACACAGGAAATGCAGTTCCAGCACCTCAAGCGCAAATGTATGTAATGAATAGGGATGGGGGTGTGCTGGAGGGTGATGCTATTGTTGCTAGCTGCTGGGTGAACTATTGTTGCTGGCAAGGTTTATAGTTGCTGGTAGGGGGTCTATTGTTGCTGAGGGGGTCTTATGTTGCCGGGGTGGGGGGCAATTGTTGCTGGGGGATCTGCTGTTGAGGGAAGGGCCTGTTGTTGCTGGCCTAGTGGATCCATTGATGTTAGCTAATGGGAAATCTATTGTTGCTGGCGGAGGCCTATAATTGCTGAGGTGGATCTATTGTTGCTGGGGAGCAGTGGCCACTGGCGGGTTTTTTTTGGGGGGGCGGCAAACAACCCCCCCCCCCCAGTGACACTAAAACAGCCCCCACCACCACCCGCTGTCCTTACCCTGGATGTGGGTGGTGAGAGTGTGGCGGGGTCAGGGAAAGCTGCTCCGGTGTCCTCACCTGGAGCAGCTTCCACGGTATCCCCCCTCCACTCCTCCCAGCGCTAGACGTCCAACAGGATCGCCTGTTGTTTTGGCAAATCGGGAAACAGGTTTCATACTTGCTTCCCGATTGGCTGGGAGGAGGACCAGGGTTGCAACAGAGAATTTTTATTCTCTGTTGCAACACACCAGGGTGGGCTCCAGATGCAATGCTCTGCGTCCCGAGTCCACCCTATTTTGAAGCCTATTAGATCTATTGCTCTAATCAGGTGCTTCAAAAACTGGCCGCTCTATTCATATGCCCGGTGACCTAAAAGGGGCCGGACACTAGAATAGGGGGGCGGCCGTCAGAGCACAGGCTCTGTGCTCTGACCCCCCCCCCCCTCACTGGAGTGCTGGGTTGTGGAGGGGGCGGGAGCGGCTGGCTCAGGCTGTCAGCGGCTCGCTGAGAGGCTGAGCCAGGTGCCGGTCCAGGGTTGTGGGTGGATCCCTACATTATTGTTGCGATCTTGCACCAGCCTGGACTGGCTTTGTGATGTCAGCCAACAGCGGGCTTCAGAACGAACTGCACTCCTGTGATCAACAGGAGAAGAACAGCCAAACAAGCTTTGGCTGTACTTCTCCTTTAAATTAAAAAGTTTTTGTGCCCGAAGTTCAGCTTTAACTCTGCACAACAGTCACAGTATGCAACTCAGATTTGTACAATGCCGATGGTTAATGAGGAAAAGTAAAGTCCTGTTTGAATATAAGATGCACTTATTCCTACATTCACTGACTTATAAACTGACAGAATTTTACAAATGATTATAAGGCACAGCTCATTACACCTGCACAACTTACACAGCTCATTACACACATTTATGAATTTAAGTGTTAAAAACAAGAGCGAAAGCAGGAATTCATATGCAATGGTTTGAAATGTAAAGCACACTGTAGCAATAATTAATTAGATATTGACAAAAAGATGACAAGCATTAATACAGACAAGTTCTGTGTAACTGCTCCTGAGATGCCGGGATAATTATTAGGCTTAAAGTGAGCCTATGCTTTGCCAATGTAGGGCAAGCAACAGGTGCCCTTAAGGCTGGGTTCACATATCTGTGATTTGAATTCGGGTTTAATGCAGGCGAGTGTGGCCAACTCTCAATGGAGCCGGTTCACACATGTCTGGGGCGGCTGCAATCCTCATTAAAAAAGGGTCCTGTACATGTTTGGGTCCGGTTCAGGTGCAACAGACACGCACCGGACCCCAGGCACGAACCCGCAGCTGCACATATGTGAAACCGGCCTAAAGTGGAACTAAAGGTTCTTTTTTTTTTTTTTTAATGGCTAGCAGGTAGAATTATATGGCAGAAGAGACTCTGTATGTTTCTTCTGCCAACTGCCGCATGCGCAGCTTAATTTAAACTCCCTGCATGCCAGGATGAAGTACCGCTTATACATATCCTAATTCTTCTGGCCTGTCACATGACATCCTTGAGTCATCCCCCTGGGGTGGTCATTGGCAGTCTTCAATGCTGCTGAGAACAACCCTGAACTACCCTAACATTATGGCTTTAGCGTTGCTCTACGCAGTACTGCATAGCTCCCAACTGTCCCTGATTTTGAGGGACTGTCCCTGATTTGGAGCAATGTCCCTCTGTCCCTCATCCCTCCTCATTTTTCCCTCATTTTGGTCTGATCTATATAGTTGTATATAAAATGCACTTTTTATCTATCAAAAAGTGTTTTCCAGTGCTAAACCTTTCATCTGATTCCTAAATTGCTGCATTTGTAAATTCCAAAAGCCAATATAAAGGAATATTAGTGGTAAAAAAAGCACTTGTGGGTTTAACCAATCTTGTTTTTTTTGTACAATTCTCCTTTAAGGGGGCGTGACAGGGGGCGTGTCCTATGCCTGCCTACCTTTGCTGATAGGTGTCCCTCATTCCCATCTCAAAAAGTTGGGAGGTATGATACTGTAGGGCCCAGGCTAACATGGTGACGCACCCCAAGGCAGCCTGGACTCACAGGAAAAGGGGTGAATGCCGCCGGCTGTCAGTCAACCCAGAAAAGACCGCATTGGAGACAAGATGAGCTTTTCAGTTAGGGCTGCTTTTTTAACATTTTCTAGCATGCCTGGATATTTGATTAAGCTGAATTTCCACTTTAAGACCCCTTTCACACCGAGGGCGTTTTGCAGGCGCTATAACGTTAAAAATAGCGCCTGCAATCCACCCTCAAACAGCTGCAGCATTGTCTCCAGCGAGAAAGCCCGAGGGCTTTCACACCAGAGAGGTGCGCTGACAGGACGTCAGGAAAAGTCCTGTCAGCAGCTTCTTTGGAGCGGTGAAGCGGTGTGTTTACCGCTCCTCCACCGCTGCTCCCCATTGAAATCAATGGGGCAGCGCTGGGATACCGCCGGCAAAACGCTGCTATTGCGGTGCATTGCGGGCGGTTTTAACCCTTTCTCGGCCGCTAGCGGGGGGTAAAAGCCGCTAGCAGCCGAAATGTGCCGCAAATCCGACGGTAAAACGCCGCTATAAATAGCGGCGTTTTACCTCCGACGCTATAGGCGGCTCGGTGTGAAAGGGGTCTAACTGTCCAACATCCTGCTGCCAATACCCATCTTCCCTTCACTCCACTGCAACCCGGTTTGCCTGCAAAACCAATGAACTGCCCGCTACATCTGGGTATCAGGGGAACATGCGACTCTCTCCTCTTCCATTCATGATGCAAAGTGGGTGGCCTGGGCAGCAATTTGGCTGGCCTGAACACTGTCACATGGGAAGGGAAAGAACACTTTGCCTTGTTTAAAATCCAATCAGACCAGCTTGGAGCTTACACGGGGCTGGCAAAATGATACCATCACTAATACATACTTGGGTTTGTCCAGAGGTTCTGGCTCCTTGCGTGCAAGGCCCACTGGACTCTTCTCTGCCTCTTCCACGGTCAGTAGCTGGAACTCTGCTTCAACTTTCCCCTATAGCAAAAAAAAAAAAAAAAAAAAGAGGCTTTGTTATCATATATTATGCCACGTACACACGGTCGGATTTTCTGGCGGGAAATGTTGGATGTGAGCTTGTTGTCGGAAAGTGAGACCGTGTGTAGGCTCCATCGAACATTTGCTGTCGGACTTTCCGCCAACAAATGTTGGCTAGCAGGTTCTCAAATTTTCCACCAACAAAACTTTGTTGTCGGAAAGTCCGATCGTGTGTACACAAGTCTGCGCACAAAAGTCCACGCACAAAAGTCCACGCATGCTAAGAAGCAGAAGCGGCCGGTCTTGTAAACTAGCGTTCATAATGGAGAATTAACATTCGTGACATGGCAAATTAGGAAATCTCCAAATGCAGCGCACAATTCTCTTCTTCTTTAATGGGATAATAATGAAGCTGCTTTGCTGGTGATACTGATGGAGTTATTGCAAACACATTTTCAAAGGCTTTTTTTCCCAAGTGATATCAAGAATAATAAAAATAGCGCAAAATAAAAAAAATGCAAAAAGAAAAGTGCAAATCAACACTCACCAAACTTCTACTAACACGAAATTTGCAGAAGGAGCCCAAAGGGTGGCGCTAAAAAACCACGTTGTCTAGTACCTCACTGTGTTCGTAATTGTTGGCCAACATTTGTGTGACTGTGTGTATGCAAGACAAGTTGGAGTCAACAACCTTCGAACAAAAATCCACGGTTTTGTTGTCGGAAAGTCCGATCATGTGTACGAGGCATTAGTCTTAAAAGTTAAATAAAATGGCTTTTGGGTAATTTTGCTAAACCTGGTGATTCATAAGTTGAACTCTTTTATGTCACTTTTTTCAAAAATATGTATAAGCTCTTTTGTTTAGAAATTAATGTGTAATACAGGGTGCTTTCATGCTCCCAGTGCATTCTGGGCCTGCTAAAATGACCACCCAACAATAGCTACTAACTTGCAAAGTGATACACTGACTGGTACCCCATTCAGTGCCCATTGAACAAGGTTCAGGGAGGAAGTGTACCCCCTCATTTGTGCCGTTCAGCTGTGTGTATTCTGATTCATCAGTAGGGTATCTCTCATATTTACCGTCTAAATGTTGTACATATTCTGTATTTGGTGTTTACCTGGCTCAAAAGAAATTTGGAAAATGTTTAATATTTAGAAAATATGTACAAAACTTTATCTAGTCCCTTTAAAGAATCAGCTGCAGAACAAATAAAATAGGAGGGTAACATTTTCCCAGAAACAAACAGGTTATGACCCACCCCCTCCTTCACCCACTTCCACCTCCATCTCTTATAAGCCCTCAAAAAAGGGCCATCTCAGGGGGACAGTGCCTTGAAAAAGTATTCATACTGTACACCTTGAAAGTTTCCACATTTTGTCAGGTTACAACCAAAAACATAAATGTATTTTATTGGCATTTTATGTGAAAGACCAACACAAAGTGGCACATAATTGTGAAGTGGAAGGAAAATGATAAATGGTTTTCAACATTTTTTACAAATAAATATCTGAAAAGTGTGGCGTGCATTTGTATTTAGCCCCCTTTACTCTGATACCCCTAACTAAAATCTAGCGGAACCAATTGCCTTCAAAAGTCACCTAATTAGTAAATAGAATCCACCTGTGTGTAATTTAATCTCAGTAGAAATACAGCTGTTCTGTGAAGCCCTCAGAGGTTGGTTAGAGAACCTTAGTGAACAAACGGCATCATGAAGGCCAAGGAACACATCAGACAGGTCAGAGATAAAGTTGTGGAGAAGTTTAAAGCAGGGTTAGGTTATAAAAAATATCCCAAGCTTTTTGAACATCTCATGGAGCACTGTTTAATCCATCATCCGAAAATGGAATGAGTATGGCACAATTGCAAACCCACCTAAACTGACAGGCAGAGCAAATAGAGCATTAATCATAGAAGCAGCCAAGAGGCCCATGGTAAATCTGGAGGAGTTGCAGAGATCCACAGCTCAGGTGGGAAAATATGTCCACTGGACAACTATTAGTAGTGCACTCCACAAATCTGGCCTTTATGGAAGAGTGGCAAGAAGAAAGCCATTGTTGAAAGAAAGCCATAAGAAGTCCCGTTTGCGAGAAGCCATGTGGGGGACACAGCAAACATGTGGAAGAAGGTGCTCTGGTCAGATGAGACCAAATTAAACTTTCTGGCCTAAAAGCAAAAAGCTATGTTTGGCGGAAAACTAACACTGCACATCACCCTGAACACACCATCCCCACTGTGAAACATGGTGGTGGCAGCATCATGTTGTGGGGATGCTTTTCTTCAGCAGGGACAGGAAAGCTGGTCAGAGTTGATGGGAAGATGGATGGAGCCAAATGGATGGATGGACGGAGCCAAATACAGGGCAAACTTAGAAAAAAAACTGTTAAGGGTAGCAAAAGACTTGAGACTGGGGCGGAGGTTCATCTTCCAGCAGGACAACGGCCCTAAACATACAGCCAGAGCTACAATGGAATGGTTTAGATCAAAGGATATTCACGTGTTGGAATGGCCCAGTCAAAGTCCAGACCTAAATCCAATTAAGAATCTGTGGCGAGACTTGAAAATTGCTCTTCACAGACGCTCTCCATCCAATCTGACAGAGCTTGAGCTATTTTGCAAAGAAGAATGGGCAAAAGTGTCCCTCTCTAGATGTGTAAAGCTGGTAGAGACATCCCCAAAAAGACTTGCAGCTGTAATTGCAGTGAAAGTTGGTTCTACAAAGTATTGACTCCGGGGGCTGAATACAAATGTACCCCACACTTTTACATATTTATTTGTAAAAAATTTGGAAAACCATTTATCATTTTCTTTCCACGTCACAATTATGTGCCACTTTGTGTTGGTCTATCATATGAATATGAATACTATTTCAAGGCACTGCATCTCCAGTGAAGGAATTGGACAATATACTTTTTAATGGAGGCTAACTTCAAAGGTAGGACCAGCAAAGTTTCAACCCAGGGAGACGACAATGTAAGCAGCAATGGGGAGATTTTAAGTGTAGATTTGAGGAATGTGTTTATTTAAAATATATATATATATATATATATATATATATATATATATATATATATATATATATATATATATATATATATATATATGGGAATACAGTTAGGGCACACTGAATGGACTCCTATATGGGGCATGACCAAGTCTTGTTAACTATAATGCTTCTGCAGTGGAAACAAATTATAAAGAACTTCTTTGGTTGCCCAGCCATCTTGCTTGTGCGGCCCTAGGCCACTCTCCCAACTGCTTCTGTGGTTGCCCAGAATAAGGTGTATTCTATCACATATGATGGTCCTGTCTGGTAACCCAGGGCTTATAGTCATAGCTATACCGACTCCTTTGCATTCTTCACCAAAATACAGCTTCCTAAGAACTGGGTAAGGCACTCCTAAACGTAAAACCTGAGGGTATCTCAAAGCATCAATTTACACTTGTCCTGATGGTCACAAAATGAACAATCACCAATATACATGGTTGCCTTAGCATGGCCTGAGGCCAATTATAAGCTGAACTCTTATGTCACTTGGTTAAAGCTAATTATAGTAATTATCGTTAACTTAGTTAAGTTAAAAATAGATTGCGTTGGACTCTGATCAATGACTAAATTGGTGACAAAGCTTCAGGGCACCATGCCTGAATTCAAAAAGGTCAGGGAACTTTAAGTCTCACAATTTTTTCCTGCCTTCTCGTACGGACATGAGTGTCACACTCCAACAACTACACGTGGGTAGCTTAAAACCCCTACTGTCCATTCCTACCTGTTCTTTCCTTTCCCCTTCCCCTTCTTCCTGACCACTTTTTTCTTCTTTTCTTCTGCAGGTTGCAAAAAACAAGATAATCCGATCTCTCTGATGCATATACTGTGAGTTCCTTGCATCCCCAAACCTTACCTAAATAAATTACTGATACTATTGACCTCTGGCAACTTCTGTAACTTTGAAAACTTTATTTAATAAAAAAAATAAGACAAGAATTTTTTTTTTTTTTTTTTTTTTTTTATGAAAAAGGCTCTACATTCCCTTTTAATGAGCAGGATGTTACATTCTCTCAAGAGAAATCAGAGGACCGGTTGATTCTGTTCTACATCAAGCTATGTATCACCGCTCAGCACCCTACAATTTGCTGTATTGTTCAATTATATTGCAGAGAAGTCAAATCCAATTGTAGCTTTGATCTTATATGGGCTAGCTGGGAAAATCCGTCTGATACTGGGTAAAAATGGGGCAGGGATTGACGTTTTCCTGATCTGAGATTCTAAAATGTATGAATAAAAGCTTAAATCTCCTCTGAGTGCTGGCGTCAGTCTCTTTGAGGTGTGATAATCCTCAAACAAAAAGGTATTTCTGTCCATGACCTAGCTGCAATGGATGCATGTGAAGTTAGTAATGATGGAGCGCATCACCATTGTGAGAATGTCCTCAGTAGCGGGGCCTCTGGGTATGTGTGGCTAACAGAGTAAGAAGACACAGTTGCTGTTCCTAAAGCATTTGTGAACTCAATCACCATATAAGCTTTAACATGTCTAAAATTTGTTGAAATCTACAGCTTTCATTAATTGAATGTAAAATACAGTATGTTGTAAATAAAGCTTAAAAAAAAATAATAATAAAAGTGATTCTGCCATGAAGGTCCTTGTCAGGCACTTCCTGTTATAGGGTGACAACGCTCTGTCCCTGTCCCACAGTTCTGACCCTGCATGGTCTCCCTGGTATGCGTCCAATAGAAAATGCAAGTGGCTGTTTCAACACACATTACACAAACACGGTCCGCTGTTGTTAAGGCCCTTTTCACACTGGGGCGGTGCGGGGGCCTGCGGTAAAACGGCGCTATTTTTAGCACCGCTTTACTGTCATTTTAGCGACGCTATTCGGCCACTAGCAGGGCGAGTTAACCCCTGCTAGCGGCAGAAAAAGGGTTAAAACCGCCCGCAAAGCGCCGCTGCAGCGGTGCTTTGCCGGCGGTATAGCCACGCTGCCCCATTGATTTCAATAGGCAGGAGCGGTGAAGGACCGCTCCAAAGATGCTGCTTGCAGGAGTATTTTTAACGTCCTGCAAGCGCACTGCTCCAGTGTGAAAGCCCTCGGGCTTTCACACTGGAGACACAGCAGCGGCTGTTTCAAGCACTTTGCAGGCGCTATTTTTAGCGCTGTAGCGCCTGCAAAGCGCCCCAGTGAGAAAGGGGTCTTACATCAGGAAACTCCCCCTGAGAGATGCCATTCAGGCATCGCTGGAGTGCATGTAGACAGGAAGTGTCTGCAAACAGGCTGCATAAGATCAACCATACTGAGATGTAACAAGGGATGATAAAAGTTAAAAAAAGATAAAAAAGGAAAAAACCTTATACACTGTGCTTTAGCGAACTACATGCCATTCAGCTAGGGTTTATATCTACTTTCCAAGGGAAACGGTAATGGTCTATGGTCAATTTTTATGTTATACTTGTTTTCTTTTTTACCCGTAATATGTATACAATCTTTTTTTTTTTACAAATAAACATTTGATACATGAAAAAGGATTTCCAGAGCACCACAGGTTATCAAAATTTACAGCACAGCAAATAAAGCTTGTTTTTAGGCACCCTTTATGTTAGGTAAACTTTTGATTAACCAGTTAAAGACTGCCCTATAGCAGATTTACTGCTACAGGGCAGCCCTACTTTGCAGGATCACATATATAGATACATATACATATTTTTGTAAATATTTTATTCTATCTTTTCATGTGACAACACTGAAAAAATGACACTTTGCTACAATGTAAGGTAGTGAGTGTACAGCTTGTATAACAGTGTAAATTTGCTGTCCCCTCAAAATAACTCAACACACAGCCATTAATGTCTAAACCTCTGGCAACAAAAGTGAGTACACCCCTAAGTGAAAATGCGTGAAAAGGCTGGAGAAAGAGAAAAACCTTTGTTTAATATTTTTCTTTTGAGTCCTGATTATAATTAATATAGAAAATAGCTACAAAATCATTATTCAATCTCTTCAAACTAGATGTTAACCCTAACCGGGTGATATTTAGTTTGCTAAAGCACTGTGTTTCATAAAAGCTATTTTTTCCCCCTTTAAATAAATAAATACTGTATTCATCAATTATTCTTCCTTTGTTGCAGCTCAATGCTGCTGATCTCCTGCAGCTTTTTTGCAGCCACTTCTACATACAATTGGGGTGATTTGCGGGCCTGCCTGTACAATGGATGTGGTTTTTCCTTGACTTACCGCCAGAATGTAGACATTTCCACTGGTATCAGTATACTGCACATCCTCTATCCTAACATGTTTCCTCTTCTTCTTCTTTTTCTTGCTTTTTTCCTCCGCCTCCCGTTCCTCCCTCTCGATGTCCTCCTCACTCTTGAGCTTGACAAATGGCCACCAGCCTTTCATGCGCTTATTTCTAAAGATGGAGAAGCGCGGAATGGCTTTGTCCTTGGCCATCTTGATGGTGCATTGTTGAGACGTCTTTGCTCCTCGCACCATGTCGCTTAATTTCAGTTCAATCGATCCTGAAATATGAAAATTCGTTTTTGTTGATCCAATAAGTATTGTCTGTACTGAACCCAATCCAATTCCAGCAGAAGTAAATTGCAGATGGGAAAATGAAAGCAGACATCTAATTTATTTTTCTCAGTTTCATACAAAGTCTTGTGATATAATAAAAAAACAAACTACAGGTTAAACCAATTTGAAAAAGATAACTGACCTGTGCCTTGTCTAACATACGCTTTTTACTTTTATCCCCAATTATGTCTCAAATAAATTGCTAGAGGTAACTTACATTAGTACTTACACTTTTGTTTTTTAAAGCTCCACTGAACTTTCAGTTTAAGGGAAGGTTCACATACCCTTTATTACCAAGAGTATTGGGACACCTGCCGCACATGAACTTTAATGGCATCCCAGTCCAAGTTTGTAGGGTTCAATATTGAGTTGGCCCCTCATTTGCAGCAATAACAGCTTCAACTCTTCTGGGAAGGCTGTTCACAAGGTTTAGGAGTGTGTCTATGGGAATGTTTGACCATTCTTCCAGAAGTACATTTGTGAGGTAAGGCATTGATGTTGGACAAGAAGGCCTGGCTCACAGTCTTCACTCTAATTCATCCCAAAGGTGTCCTATCGGGTTAAGGTCAGGACTCTGCACAGGCCAGTCAAGTTCCACCATCCAAAACTCACTCATCCATGTCTTTATGGACCTTGCTTTGTGCACTGATCCAAATCATTTGGTGGAGGGGAAATTATGGTTTGGGGTTGTTTTTCAGGGGTTGGGTTTGGCCCCTTAGTTTCATTGAAGGGAACTCTTAAGGCGTCAACATATCAAGACATTTTGGACAATTTCATGCTCCCAACTTTGTGGGAACAGTTTGGGGATGGCCCCTTCCTGTTCCAACATGACTGTGCACAAAGCAAGATCCATAAAGACATGGATGAGTGAGTTTGGGGTGGAGGAGCTTGAAAGCCCTGCACAGAGTCCTTACCTCAACCTTTGGGATGAATGAGAGTGGAGACTGTGAGCCAAGCCTTCTCATCCAACATCAGTGCCTGACCTCACAAATGCGCTTCTGGAATAATGGTCAAACATTCCCGTAGACACACACCTAAACCTTGTGGACAGCCTTCCCAGAAGAGTTGAAGCTGTTATAGCTGCAAAGGGTGGGCCAACTCAATATTGAACCCTACAGACTAAGACTCTGGGATGCCATTCAATTTCATGTGTGTGTAAAGACAGGCGTCCCTTCATCTGCGTGTAAAGGCAGGCATCCCTGCGTTTTTTCAAAGGAGTCCGGGGCGGTTTTGTTCAGTGGTTCAGGTGTGAAATTTCACTTGAAATTGCATGTGAACCGAACTAACAAACGTACATGACTCTTTTTAAAAATGCACAGATATGTGAACTGCTTTCATAGAGAAGGCTGCCGGGGGGGGACGTGACTGCCAGGGGGCACGTGGGGACAGGGTGCTTTGGGGCAGGGGGGCACCCCCATGTTGAGGATATGTGCCCTGGTATGGTTCAGGAAGGGGAGGGGTACTTGCTTATCCTCCTCCTTTTCTGACCTACTGGGCTGCATGCTCGGATATGGGTCTGGTGTGGATATATGGGGAGACCCCACACCATTTTTTGTTTGTTTTTTTAACAGGAATTTCACCAGGCCCTTGGTATGCATTGGGGGGGACTCCCAATTTCATAATTTTTAAATGCCGGCATGTTTTTTTTTACATTCAGCTGTCAGCTGTCTTAAATCTGCCAACAAGGGTTTCTCCACCAAATACTAAGTCATGTTTTGCATGTGGATCAAATATTTAGTTTACTCACTGAATTGCAACTCAATTTATAACATTTGTATCGTGTGTTTTTTCTGGATTTTTGGTTGATATTCTGTCTCTATCATTTTAAATACACCTATGATAAAAATTATAGACCCTTTATTTCTTTGTAAGTGGGCAAACTTACAAAATATGCAGGGGATCAAATAATTATTTTCTCCATGGTACTTTTTTATATACACATTTGCAAATGTTATTACTATATCTTCTATTCAAAGTAACTTTTTTTTTTTTTTTTTTTTTTTAGGTTAAGATACAATTCATAAAGTCCCATTTGCATCTTTTTAATACAGTCATGACGTATGGTAAAATCTTAGAAAAATCCAAGTTAGACCATAAGTTACATACCTAAAAAGTCATTGGCAGATATACGGTCATAGTCCCACACCTGGAGCGCTAGCACAGCTGGCTCACGAAATTCGGACTCTTCTAAGGAAAAAATGGACTCTTTCTTCTTGTATGTGATCTCCTTCTCTGTGGGGAGGTAGTCAAACCGATACACAAACCTCCAGTTGAAGTTTCCCTCCCCAGTGAGGGAGTTAAAATGTACATCAGTTTCTTGCTTTTCACCCTCCAATCCTCTTATCCATCTAAAGAAAAAAAGCAATGTCTTTACCAGTAACAACTACAATCTAAGTCTGTAAATCCATTTGCTGCAACGTTGGGCACCAGCCATATGAATCTGACGTATTACAATTTTATCTCCAGAGAAAAAAAATAACTTTCAGCCCAATAAATACACTGTAAATTTACTTATGTCAAGACATGCAAATATCAGATGCAGTGCAGGTAATCGGTGTTGACTTTACAACTGAGTTTCAACATCAGCAAATAATAGAGAGTGTGAAAGCCATAGCACGTACCCCTTCACGTAAATGTCACTAGATGGCTCGCCAGTAAATGGGTTAATATCATCTAGGATGACATCGTCTGTGTTCCAGATGATCACACGCAACTCGTAACTACAGAGAAGAAAAGTCAGGGAGGAGAAGACCAGTTACTGTCAAAGCACTGCTATTAAATAGTGTTAACATTTTATTGACCTTCAAAATAACTACAGAAGCTTAATGAGCAGATGGGGATGGAAGGAAGATGTTCCGTATTTATGTGCTTTAATGAGCTAATTAAATGTATTTATTGGGAATGTGAAATATAGGGGTATAGAAGAGGTACCTTACAGTCACGGTACCATACATTTAAAGGGTACCTGTCTCGATAGATGATAAGTAGGCACCTACAGATGTCTGCATGAATCTTTGGCCTATTTTCAGAGCTCCCCTAGGAGCTAAAAAAAAACTGGGGTGTTCTATTATGTAAGTATAGCTTAAACAATTTTGCTATTCCATGACTCCACATTATGATGTTTTTTGCCCCATGTTTTGCCCCTAAGAAATAGTTTCTTGGCTCCAGTTATGGCTCCAGACCTCAGCAATGTGGAGGATTTTGGAGACATCTTGTTTGCATACCTTACTGGTTCTCGTGGTTTGATGTTGACAGGAGGTGGTGCTGGAACATCCGTTGGAAACAAGTCAATCCACATATGAAGAGATCCCTGAAAGACATATTGAACTCCTTTATATCATGAACTAGGTTGAAGATCGGCCTGTATAATTTCTTAGCATTCTGGAAGGCAACACAAAACTCTTGAAGGAAGGCAAGATTAATTTCAAAATGCAACTGGTTCCAGTTTTTTTGCTCACAGGCAGTACCATTCTGTTCTAATGCCATGAACAACTGTTAGATAGATTCCCTGAATCAAAACGTTCAACCTTAACATTCTTGTGACAGCAAAAGCACCGGTAGAAACCGACTGCAGCATTTACTAATGTGGTACTGTACAGCCCCCCATGCTGCACCTTGCTCACACTTGGCATATTCGGCAGGGTTCAAAATTGCACTGGGAGACCTCAATGGGTTTCCAGTCCATTGCCTTAACCATTCGCACAGTGTGCACCAAACCATGAAGTCGGGGCCTTTAAAAGGCTCTGCCCTCACCCAAGATGGCCACAGAGGTCACGATGGTCACCAGCATCCAATCGTACACCTGTTCCCCTGGTGACCGCAGGAAATCATAGAGGAAACAAATTCCTCACGACTTCCTTCCCCTTCTGCATTGCTGCATCAGTCAAGAGCCACCTACAGTGGGGAATACATACTGCGCCTGCCTACAAGCTCTTATCCTGTAAATACTTACTTGATTTTACTGCACATTATTGAGTTTCTTACAGTGTGCATTATGGTACATTAGATAGAACAAGCCTCAATTCCTGGCTGGAGGACATCCAGCATCATAAAGCCATTTTTCTACCCAGGCTGACTGCCCCCTTCAGTTCTTTTGATCATAAATGTTCAGCATCACATGTGAGCGCTACATAGGGCAGTCTGTATGCAAATGCTGTCTGCCTGGGAACACCCATTCCTCCAAACTGACATCCACCCATCAAGGCATTGTGATATTTGCGCATAGGCATGCGCAGGGGGTGTTCCAGGTGTGCCTGGGCACACCCTAATCACTACATGCAGTGCTGATTCCCCCTACTGCCTGGGCTTCGCCATTGTTAACCCCCACCCTGCAGTGCTGCTGGCTTCCCTCCTCTCCTCTCCCCCCAGCTGCTGCAGGGAATGTTTCAGGATGGAGAGTGGGGGAAGGCGCTAGTAAATATGTCATTTACCAGCACCTTCCTTTTCTAAATGAACACAGTGAACACACTCACTCACTGTGTTCATGCATAACTGAAGCATAGTAAACCAAGTTTACTATGCTTCAGTTTGTGAATGAAAAGAAAGCCGTTCAGCACAGAGAACTTCCTTTTCATTCACTGTCCAGTGCAGCTGAGGCTGGAGAGAAAGGCATGCATGTTTGAGCTTTGGGGTGCCCACCCTAATACAATACGCTGCGCACACCTATGTATTTGCGTAATCCCTTCCAACAGCCAGCCCATTTTTTTGCATCAAGCCTGAAGGCCCTTGGGAGCCGAACTGAGGTACAACTGTTTTAAGGAAGCTATGTACAGTAACCTGCCAGCCCTTGCCACCAGTCATGATCTGCCTGCTTTGCAAAGAGAATCCAGTGAGGTCATCACAAAGGTATGTACTGTGATGAAAATAGAAAGGTTTTATTGAAAAAAAGATATAAGCACGTTAATGAAGAAGGTAATAAGGCACCAGGCAAGGCAAAATATAAAATTCAGCTTTAAGCTACATAATGGTTTTACAGGTCGTAGATATGCCGCTGTTTGAAGCTGTCCATCTCACGGAAGATATTAAGTCTATAGTAAGGCAAAAGGAGCTCTAAGCTGACCTGCTTAGACTTTTGTCCCTGAGCTCCCCCTCCGGCCCAAGAATAAAATAGTGGATGAAAGGTGCAATGAGACAATAACGTGCCAAAATAAGTTAAGGTAGTTTTAGTAATGAACACAGCAGTTTATGGCAACCATTAGTAGCTACAGTATATCACTCTGGTGTTTATGGTTCAGATTTATAGAAGAACTTAAGTTCTGATCTTATTTGCATTATGCATTTGCATGACCATGCTGTTAATAAGTGCAAGCATGTTGCATTATTAACTATTCGTATGTGCTGAGGTCTGTCCTGGTCAGAGGTGGCCCGTGCATACAGGGCGCAGGGGCAACGCCCCCCTAATCCATGCGCCTGGCCCCTAATTTACATGCACCCGCCGTCACTGGTCCTTGTCATGAGTATGGAAATTCACATTCCACTGGCAAACCTGACAACCAAAATAACTAGTTGTTAGTGCTTGAGTCTTTCAGTGGAGAGAAACAAAGATTTGTGACCTATGGCACCCCCAGCTTCTTTGTTGTAAGGCATTCTTCAATTAATGCTGCAGACAAGACCACATATTTGCTATACAGGCAACAAAATAGACTAGCTGAGTGAACACAACCCATTCACCTCACAATAGGATGCAGACAAAGCCATGTTTTAAATACATTTGTATGACCCCGACAGCAGTGATGTGCATGGGTATCAGGCTTGCCAACCGTCAGTAAATTTACTGACTGTTTGTAAAAGTCAGTGTAAATATCAAGGGTTGATAATTTGTCATGCTGTGTTGACTTTTATAAGTGTTAACCCGGCAAATTACTTGTTATGGGTATTGTCAGTGTTTCCAGATCATGTTTATACTATTTAAATATCGACTGTCTTAGTATTAATTAGGAGTTCCATCTTTTTTCAGGTTGTCAGTAAAAAATGTGCTCTGTCAGTCAATTTCCCATGTTTTGTCAGGAAAAAATTCCACGGAAGGTTGGCCACCCTGATGGGTATTCTGGATTTTCTAATTCTTCTACAATTCAGTGAGTTTTAGGGCCATGTGGATCCCAATACCAGTAATGCCGCGTACACACGAGCAGACTTTTCAATGGACTAGGTTTGACAGTCTTTCTGACGGACTTTGCAGCATACGGACTTTCAAACGAACGGACTTGGACACACACGATCACACCAAAGTCCGACGGATTCGTACGTGATGGCGTACGACCGGACTAAAATAAGGAAGTTGATAGCCAGTAGCCAATAGCTGCCCTAGCGTCGTTTTTTGTCCGTCGGACTAGCATACAGACGAGCGGATTTTTCGACCGGACTCGAGTCCGTCGGAAAGATTTGAAACATCTTTTATTTCTAGGTCCGTCAGATTTTGGGGAAAAAAAGTCCACTGGAGCCCACACACGATCAAACTGTCCGAGTGAGTCCAGTCCGCCAGACCAAGTCTGCCAGAAAGTCCGCTCGTGTGTATGCAGCATAAGAGCTTTTACACATAACTGGCTGTTGTTGTTCTTCTGGAACCATGGTGTACAGCAGTGGTCTCCAATCTGTGGTATGTGGCCCTTTGCTCAACTCTGGCCCTTGGGGCACTGTTCCTCCCAGTGACACCAATGATGGGGGAACTATTCCTATCACTGGCCCCAATGATGGGGCACGATTCCTCCCACTGACCCCAATAATGGGGCACTATTCCTCCCACTGACACCAATGATGGGGCACTATTATTTCTACTGATATCATCTTCTATTACAACTGGCCACTGTCTGCTCCCCCCCTAAAGTCTAAAGGGCAGTAAACTGGCCCTTTGTTTAGAAAGTTTGGTGTACAGGGATATCCTCCTACAGTTTTCTTATACAGATGGTCCTTCCCTACCTGCCCAATTCCAGGACACTCAGCGTTGTAGAGGGTCCGCACTTCTACATGTTCTGGTACTAGCCTGGTGCCAAACTCTGGCATTTCATACCAGTGCTGCAGGACATGCAAAGCCTTGTGTTCGTCATAACCAGATAGCAACTCATCATCTTCCTTGTTCTTGTCTTTTAAGAAAGCCTCTGGAATAGAAGATAGATGATAGGATTATTGCTTGTTCTCAGTAAGTAATTTAAGACTGGCGTTATATGTCACAGAAAGAGAGATTCCAAAGTTTGATTCAATTCAAAAAGAGGAAAAGTGCTAAATCAAAACAACCAAATGGTACCAATGGGTTATAATGATAATATATGCAAACAGAACTGTTGAAAGACAACCTGTTTTTTTTATGTTTGTTAACCATAAATCTCTCTTATAATGCCACACTGAAATTAGTAAAAAAAACATGCACCAATGGAAGGAGCGCCAGACCAGATAATAAGAGTCCAAATTAATTTATTGGTTTACACCAGCTTGAAAAAACCCCCTCTTCATCAGGGCTTCAGTTAAAATAGAAACTTTGAATGGACCTAAAGTGGTGTGAATCTATGCAGAGAAGCTGGCTGCAGGACTAGGAGACTAGGTTACTAGGCAGCAGCGTCTACAAGACCAATCAAGATAATTTCTACACTGAAACTAGTTAAAACATTTTTATTAGTGACCTGACCTCCAGAAAAAAGGCCTGCTGAGGGCCACCTCCTGTCTAATAACAACACTTGTTATTAGTGGCCAATGAAGACACCCTCAGCGAACAGGGAATGCAGTTGGTGGAGTTAGCCTTGCACTGTCTAAAAAAGTAGGAAGGAGAAATCTTTGGATATTCCCTTCTTTTAAGACGATTGATTGACAGCTGCCTCTTACTGAGATGGTGATCACTAACTTGCAATATGTTCATTTTCAAGCACGAATTAGTGAGCTACACACGGCTAAGTACTGGAAACTGAAAGGCTTAGAAATGTTCAAAATGGGCCTTGCTACTGCATATGATCATGTTCGAGATCCTTATTTAAAACTAACCATAGGATTTATTACAACGTACTATTGTAGGCATTCTACTATTGTAGGCAAGGTACCAAGGGCAGTTTTTGAGGCATGCTTAGTATTAGATTTGGAAGGACAGAAAATAATTGCTTTAACTAGACTTGAAATAAATTGTCCAAGCTGGAAACTGCAGTGAAGACCAGCAGCAGGTCAGTACAGCAGGTTTTATACTTGACATAGCTTGTCATGTCTGGTTCTGTATCTTCTGTGGCTTTGATCAGGCAAATAAAAGCACATTAATTGACCATCATTATTGGGTCCACGTCTTCTTACCTTCAGGAAATGCCTCAATGGGTATCTTAAAGATCTTATTATTAACTTTGACCTCTTCCCTCCTATACTCTGCGATGGGCAGGCTGTGTTTTTTACACAAAGCGCTGAGAATCTGGCAAGGTTTGAAGGCATCTCTCCATGCATTGTAGCCATCACTGAAGGATAAAAAAAGTAATACATTATAGAACAAAATGGACAAACGGCATTTTTATTCACAAGACCAGCCTTTCTCAACTCTTTTACCCAAGATAAACGCTTCAAAATATTTTTAGATCCCAGGGAAGCCCTGCCTAATTTAATTTATCATGACTCAGTGGGAACCATATTTTTACAGTGGTGATCCAAATGCCACCCTTACCGACAGCTTAAAATATTTGGTGTCGCATTGGTAAGCACTTATACTTATATTCAGATGTTAGTACTATGGTCGAGTTGTGCTTGAATGTTATTTTATGATTTGTATTATGTGGCTCAATAATAATAAAACTTCTGATAAAAAAAAAAAAAATATTTGGTGTCACGCTGTTGGCTCTGCTAAGTGGCACCGGAAACGGAACTATGCAGGAACCATCATATGGGAAGTCAATCAGACACAGCTCAAGGAACCCCTAACAATCTCTGGAGGAACCCTGGTTGAGAATGGCTGCAGTAGACTATAGATCTTGTAAATACAGGAATCTGTATCATGAAGAAAATTAATTGTCGTATTCGACTGAAGATATGTGTGGAGGAAGTGACGTATCCTTACTAAATGTTTAAACCAAGCTAATACTAAGGGGTCATCAACCCAACGAACCAATAGGAAAAGTATATGCAAAAAAGGAAAAGGGTGCTCAAGGTTGACCCATCAGTATATTAATGTACAAACCACATATCTTCTAAAAACATTGTATTTTATTACAAAGCACTGTTAAAATGGAACATACAAAAAGTGGGGGTGGAAATCCTTATTATATTTCTGTACAATAACATTTAAACGCATCATGGCAGTAGTAGAGAAATTAAGTATTTTTCATAGCATTTCGTGGTCACTGACGCTTCCTCAGGACTCCATGTTTCTTCATCTAACACAATGCCAAAAAGTTTACATCTAAAAAAGCAAATATACATAGATATGTTAAATACATAAAAATGCATATGGTACATCTGTTTTATGTTTTTTCCTCATTTCTTACAGTATAGAGTATCTATTTGATTATGTTGTTCACATAGACCACATGCATTTTCATGTATTTGGATAGTGTCAGAGCTATCTGCTATTTCCTGCCATACCCCACATTTCCTTTTGTCTCATAATTATGCTGGGCGGCCTTGCTGGCCAATGGAATGTACAGGAAGAGGCAGGTAAGCTTTAGCAGTAGGTGGAAGTTCCAGAGCGTTACCATTTGGACATATTGAACTCATGATGGGAGGGTTCTGATGACTGCTACAGGTATGTGCAGGTACATCTAGTCTCCTGCACTGTATACCTGCAGCAATTTTTTTTTGTTCAATTCAAATAACAGATTACCTTTAAAACCTATATTTCATGTACATGGGTATGCTATAATGTCAATGCTATAGACCCTACAGACGTTAGTATTATGTAAATCCAAAAAAGATGAGTGTAGTAGGACAGGGTTTTTGTCCCTGCCAAGTCCTTGATGCACGCATGCTCCCCCTAGTGGATTCTTCATTGGAATATATGGAAAAATTTCAGGCTACTCTCCCCTATAGTTCCCCTGAGTTCTCTGGATGTCATCACTGAGCATTAACAATGTCTTACTTTTTTTTTTTTTTTTTATAGCATCATAGAGGTGAACACTTTGTGCCCTCTACAATTGGAATATTCCACACTTACACATCATACTGCAGGGCCAGACCACAGTTTGCTCGATGGTTACTGTAGAAACGATTTTCCAGATCCAGTTTTGTCTCACCAATCAAGTCATCTGATCCGATAAGGTCATGGTCAAACACTGAGATTGTCAGTTCTGAGTCCATTGGAAAGGAGATCGTCATTTCGAACACCCTGCACATTGGACGAAGGGAGATAATAAGAAAGAGCAGAAGTACTATAAAAAATAACAAAAAACACCCAGCAATTGACTCCAGTATTACAGCACTACGTATACACACAGCTGAAAACACTGAAAGGTTCGTTTTCAGTCTTTTTTTTTTTATTGTTTTCCCATGTGTATGTGACTAACGTCAGCATTAAGGTGTATAATTAAAAATTCACAGAGCTATTTTTCCAGCAAAACTCTATGCACTTTCATTCTATGCGAATGCTGAAAAATGTAATGTTTCAAAGTTATTTTCTCTCCAGGTCAGATGTTCGTGTGTGAACCAGGAAAATACTGCATTATGGCCAATAGATGAGTCATAGTAAATACGTTTTTATTTCCTATATCAGGTGCCCATATTTAGATATTTTCCCGATCTACTCTGTTCTGTATGACTGAAGAACATCCAACCTGGATAGAAAATAGCCTAGTAACATTTGATTTTGCCAGCATTCACACACAACAAATGTACGTGCAATTTTGCAGGAAAAATAGTTCTATAAATGTCTTAAATATACACTCCCAAGAGTTCAAATATCCCATATTTTTGTTTGCTTTGTTTGGAAAGAATAGGGAAGGGTTGAAGGCTTTATCAGTCTATTTTATCCTGCTGGGAGGAGATATCCCTTCACTTCCTGTCTTGCTGCCACAAAAGGAATTCTCTCTAAAGTGAGGGGAATTCCCTTCTAAGACAGTGACAATGGCCATCAGGACAAAAACAAAAGGTAAATCTTCCCAGCAGGTCCATCGTCCCGCATTAAAGACTTGCAGAGAATCTAACCCTTCAGCAACCTATTCAAAACTACAAAAGAATAAGGCTTTAAAGCAACAAGTTCACTTAATGGGCAGCTCCACAAGCAGTAATACATGCTCACCTTCTCTGTGCTACCCCACTGTTACGATTAACCGCCAGAAGCGAAGGAAATTTCCTAGTATTTAAAGGTAATAGGAGCATGTGACCCATTCCTATGACATGACATCATTGGTTCTTTCTGATCGCCTGTTTTAGTTTCAGCACTGTCACATACCAATTGGGAGTCTTTCTATGAATGCAATAGGGGGCAAATATAAACAGCTGATGGGGCTGCCATTAGAGTCAACCTGTTACTTTGCCCTGCATAAACAAAGCACAGGTTCCTTTTACTGTAAGGAAAAGTATATGCAAGCTTGACACTTCAGCGCTCAGAAATGGTGGATGTCATGTAAACCATAAATCTCAAAATCATTCAACGACCCATTCTGGAAAAAAGGTGGCGATGCAGCCCTCCTCAGATCGAGGAAATCTAACACTGCACAAAACCCAGAGAGGGAGCAAACGCCTAGCGTATTATCTTCCAACACTTTATTGAAGGGTAAAAGAAAACATAATGTACTCATAAGCCAAGTGGGCAAAAGAAAGGTATATGCACAAAGCACAAAGTCACAAAGTACGTTCTCCAGCGCCAACAAGAGAAAGGATGACAATGCCCACTTTCGCGTTTCAGGGAACTAGCCCCCTTTCTCAGAGAAGGAGAGTACCCTTTTGATGGGATGCTAGCAGGCAGCAGATCTGGGTCAAAAAAGGTCCCGGGGGCACAGTTTGGAGCATAATAAGTCATAATAGTAATTTCCGTATCTTGGATAGTACCTCGTAATAACAGATACCTACCATCTGAACCTGCTATCTGTTTAGTGCAACTAAAAGGTAATGCAAATAACTTTATGTGTGGTAGGTTCACACTCTAGAACAAATAGGGCACTTGTCCGACAGTCCTAACTTCTGACAAGTGCCCCTCAAAAGGACAGGTCCCAAAGTGCTTGGGGAAATCCAAAGTTTGGCAGTTGTCACTAGAACTGGAGGTGAATGAGGAAATCCAAAATTTGACAAATAGCCATAAAATCCCAAAAAGTTTTAACCACAAAATAAAAAGAATTTGGCTGCAGTTCCATGTTAAAGTAAAGTGTTGACAGAAGGGCATGTTAGGGGTGCATTTCCTACAACACTGTGACTGACAAAAGGATAGAATTCATACAAGACTCACCCACTTGGCAATAAGGTTGGAAATGTACAAATAATGTACTGCCATGGCTTGTGCTCAACGCCTTCACAAATGACTGTAGGAAGCTACTGTGTTTGCTAAAAATCCTTTTAAGTATATATAATTTTAATTTTTTATTTTTTTTCTGGTATTTTTGCTTTTATTCCTTGAATCCTAATGTATTTCAATGAGGCTCAAGCTGGGCAGTTTATAAGAGCAGTAATTTTCTAGCGAAACATTTGTCTCAATGACTTGTAAAAATAGGATCCGGCTGCGGGGAACAACATCGATGCTACATCATTAATTCAGTCAGGTTGCAAATAGGATTCTCCTTTATTTCACCAATAAATAACCTTTCTCTCCCACCTACACTCTGCAATCCTTGTTAGAGGATGATAAACGGCAGACCAACTTGATAACCAGACATATAGTGCAGCCTGGAAGTAATAAGATATATCAGGCTCTATGTTAGTGTCTTATACATGGTTATTCAATAAAACACAGGTGGCTTAGTTAAACTCTTGTTGGAAAAGATCCTGTGGGTTGTGAAGCACTAAGGTCCCGGTCTAAGAATCCAACTTCGTGTTCGGGTTACCCCTGCTCCTTTGCCCCCTTAGAGCAACCCATGACCCTATTTTTTTTAAAACCTTTATACGTACCTTTTCTCCAGCTTTTCTTTTTCCTCTGGTGGTGGGCAGTTTCCAAATGCTGCCATTCTATGCAGCATTCTCCTGTAAGTGCAGGACCAGGACACTCTAGGCTCACAGGATGTGAGTTGAATGACGCTGGGCGTATTCACTCTGGATTGGTGAGTCTTCTGGGGGGAGCCCCAGTTGACTGCAAAAAAACACACAAGGGTGCAAGCTTCTTGTGCTTTACCACCAAACAATTTATGAAAACCCCACAGCCAAGTGCATACTCACAAACCTATAAAAACAACAGGCCTGAAACATAGATGCTTCAGTCTCCGCTGAAGAAGATAGAGAGTCTCCCGAAACGCGTCAGCTCTCCAACCAGATGGTCTAACAATGGGATGTATTGTCCACAGCTGAAGCTACGTTACATGCCTGCTGTTTTTTATATGTTTGTGAGCATCCACTTGGTTGTGGGGTTTTAATAACTGGCTTGATGGTAATGCACGAGGAGCTGATGAAACAAAGCTTGAACTCTTTGGCCTGAATGGCAAGTGTCATATTAGGAGAAAACCAGGCACCACTCATTACCTGGCCAATACCATCCCTACAGTGAAGCATGGTAGTGGCAGCATCATGCTGTGGGGATGTTTTTCAGCAGCAGGAACTGTGAGACTAGTTAGGATCCAGGGAAAGATGAATGCAGCAATATACAGAGACATCCTTGATGAAAACCTTCCAACAGGACAACGACCCTAAGCACACAGCCAAGATAACAAAGAAGTGGCTGAGGGACAACTCTGTGAATGTCCTTGATTGGCCCAGTCAGAGCACAGACTTGAACCCGATTGAACATCTCTGGAGAGATCTGAAAATGGCTGTGCACCGAGGATCCCCATCCAACCTGATGGAGCTTGAGAGCTCCTGCAAAGAAGAATGGGAGAAACTGCCCAAAAATAGATGTGCCAAGCTTGTAGCATCACCCTCAAAAAGACTTGAGGCAAATTTTTTCTTGTTTTTTATTTGTATTAAATTTGCAAAAATTTCAAACAAACTTCTTTCATGTTGTCATTATGGGGTATCGTTTGTAGAATTTTTAGGAAAATAATGAATTTGTTCCATTTTGAAGTAAGGCTGTAACATAACAAAATGTGGAAAAAGTTAAGCTCTCTGAATACTTTCCGGATGCACTGTATATTGTAATATAGGGAGCCCGGGATCACCAGCCAGCCACTTCTAAAAGTAAACATTCTTTATTGTACTCTTGAAATTAAGCAAACACAACAGCTTTCTTCAGCAAAACAAACCAAAAACAGTCTGTAATTCTGGTGTAATAAAGGAAAAATTGCTGGATCACTGCCAGTATACCAGTCCCACACCAGGGTTTTAGGTTCCCATCTGCTTCGGGGTACTGTAAAAGCCGCAGGAGCTCAGCAAACAACACCTCAGTTGCCTGACAGTCCACATTTTCTCATAGCTGTAACTACTCCACTCCACCTCACCAACGCCTGCTGGCTGTTTTCTGTTCTTTTTCTGGCCTCCTGCAGATGGGTTAATCCCTTCAGGGCCAAAGCCCCTATAATCAGGGTAAGCGGATCTCTGAGCCTCTGAATTTAGGGTCCCAAATGAGGACCAATCCAGAGAGTAAATCAGTTCTCTCCTCTCTGACCAGACTACCTCAGAACCATTTACCCTGCATGGATGAGAACCCCTGAATACTAAAAATGAGTTCCCATCATCCCCTTAAAGGGGACACAACACAAACAATGGGGAAATATACTGCCAATCCAGGACTAGTCGCTGGCATCCTGTGCATAATATACGGTGTGTGTGTGTGTGTGCACGTGCGTATGTATGTGTGTGTGTGTGTTATATATATACATATACACACACACACACACACTATATTTCTTTCTTTACAGAAAGAATAGATTAGTATTACATATACACTATATTGTCAAAAGTATTGTGACGCCTGCCTTTACACGCACATGAAACTTAATGGCGTCCCAGTCTCAATCCGTAGGGTTCAACATTGTGTTGGCCCACCCTTTGCAGCTATAACAGCTTCAACTCTTCTGGGAAGGCTGTCCACAAGGTTTAGGAGTGTGTCTATGGGAATGTTTGACTAATCTTCCAGAAGTGCATTTGTGAGGTCAGGCACTGATGTGGCAAGAAAGCCTGGCTCTCCGTGTCCACTCTAATTCATCCCAAAGGTGTTCTATTGGGTTGAGGTCAGGACTCTGCGTAGGCCAGTCAAGTTCCTCCACCCAAAACTTGCTCATCCATGTCTTTATGGACCTTGCTTTGTGCACTGGTGCGCAGTCATGTTGGAACAGGAAGGGGCCATCCTCAAACTGTTCCCACAAAGTTAGGAGCATGAAATTGTCCAAAATGTTTTGGAATGCTGATGCCTTAAGAGTTCCCTTCACTGGAACTAAGGGGCCAGCCCAAACACTGAAAAACAACCCCAAACCATAATCCCCCTCCCCCAAAGGATTTGGACAAGTGCACAAAGCAAGGTCCATAATGGATGAGCGAATTTGGGGTGGAGGAACTTGACTGGCCTGCACAGAGTCCTGACCTCAACCCAAAAGAACACCTACTGGATGAATTATAGGGGAGATTGTGAGCCATGCCTTCTCATCCAACATCAGTGCCTGACCTCACAAATGCGCTCCTGGAAGATTAGTCAAACATTTCCATAGACACACTCCTAAACCTTGTGGACAGCCTTCCCAGAAGAGTTGAAGCTGTTATAGCTGCAAAGGGTGGGCCAACTCAATAATGAACCCTACAGACCAAGACTGGGATGCCAATAAAGTTCACGTGCATGTAAAGGTAGGTGTCATAATACTTTTGGTAATATAGTGTATATACCAGTGTTAATTTAGTCGACTAAAACGACTAAAATGACTAAAAAATTTTAGTCGACTAAATGAATACCATTTTAGTCGACTAAATGAATACCATTTTAGTCGACTAAATGAATACCATTTTAGTCGACTAAAATACGACTAAAACTAAACAATTGAGATGACTAGAATACGACTAAAAGTAAAAGCCATTTTAGTCAAAAGACTAAAATGAGACTAAAACTAAAATGCCATTTTAGTCAAAAGACTATGACTAAAACTAAATTGCAATTACTAAAATGTACTGGAGATTTAGTCGACTAAATACGACTAAAACAATTGCAGAAGACTAAAATGGGACTAAAACTAAAATGCCATTTTAGTTCTAAGACTAAAATGAACACTGGTGTATGCTGTATATATAGACAGGGCAATGCAATGCCCCCTGTGACTGCAGATGATTTTCATTGATGAGCATTTGAGCCCCTGATTTCATGTCCACTATACATTTCAGCCATTCACCATGATCACAGTTGCAATGCTCTGTAGACCTGAATGCAAACATTTATTAAATTCTTTTTTTTAATTTCAATAATGTGGGTATATTTATTCAATATTTGCAAAAGAGAGACCATTCCTTTAATGTCATAGGAAAGGTATGCTAATAATTAGACATTTGAATTACAATTGTGTCAGGGTTGTGCATAGAGATAAAGGTGAAAGCAAAACCACAAACTGGAATTTGTTGCCTTCAGAATCGCCTGTTACAGCAAATTACAGCTGAACAGAGTGTCAATTGTAGGAGGACAATATCCCCTGCTGGTCATTCTAATGAACTACAACAATACAATTTTTCACAATTGTTACAACTATTCCAGTGTATGCCAAGTTATATAGTTGGCACACCTCTACCAAAATTGAAATATACATTTGAGATGGAGTGTTCCTTTAAGCTCACCCTTCTAGGATACAGACTGTTGTACAGTGCGAACAAACTTGAGGCGACTGTGCGAAGGTTTTAAAACTTATGCCCCGTACACACGGTCGGATTTTCCGTCGGAAAAAGTGTGATCGGAATTGTGTTGTCGGAAATTCCGATCATGTGTGGGCTTCATCGGACTTTCTCCGTCAGAATTTCCGACACACAAAGTTTGAAAGCAGGATATAAAATTTCCCGACAACAAAATCCAATCGTTTAAATTCCAATCGTGTGTACACAAATCCGACGCACAAAGTCCCACGCATGCTCAGAATAAATTAAGAGACGAAAGCTATTGGCTACTGCCCCGTTTATAGTCCCGACGTACGTCACCGCGTTCAGAACGATCGGATTTTCCGACAACTTTGTGCGATCGTGTGTATGCAAGACAAGTTTGGCCCGAAATCAATCGGAAAAAATCAGATGGATTTTGTTGTCGGAATGTCCGATCAATGTCCGATCATGTGTACAGGACATAACAGTTCAAGGAAAAATATGGAAGAAATACTAAAAGAAAGGAAAGAAGCTGAAAACTTTCATCTGATTTATTACTGCACTATACTGATGCAGCAGAGATAAACCAGTACTGTGTTTTTTGTTTTTTTTTAGCTTATGTAAAAGTTGCACTGAATGGTGCACATTCATTTGAGAACTTAGAAAGAATAGTCTGACCATGGTTTTTGTACCTTTTTCTCCAACAAGCAGCTCTTTCCATTTTTGTAATTGAATAGCACAAAGGGAGTTTGCGAAAAAAGGCCTGTCAGTTGTCCGATTGGCAGAGGAGCCCGGAGTGAGGTGTCAATGAAGAGGTGAGAGCCTTCTGTTCTGTATAAACATAAAATTTCTTTATTTCACCCAATAATAATAATAATAATATTAATTATTGGGTGAAAAAAAAAATATGTTATGTTTATACAAAACAGACAACTCCCACCTATTCTTTGACCCCTCACTCTGGGCGCCCCTGGCAATTGGACAAGTGACAGGTGTTATTTACAAACTCCCTTAGCATTTGATTCGTTACACCCGAAAGAAAATCCCACTGAGGACCCAGGTTGGGAAACCCCCGAGGCACTGAGAGCGACTACCGCAACAATGAGTGGAGACAGGTTTTTTTCACCTGTTCACTGAAGGTTGCGTGTTTTCCACCCTGTTGGGTGACCGCCGACTGAACAGTTGTAAGTCATTATATACTGCAGGTCTGTCTTTAATAATGATTGGACCCTGGGCAAACATTTCTTTTGGGCCCCCCAGCTCCCCCCCACTCTAGGAGCTAGACTCAAAATCAGGTCAGGCAGCAATTGCGATTGGTTGCCAGAGGTTACAGCATATCATTACTGCTCATTGACTGGATGCTAGAGGTTACAGCACACATTACGACTCATGAATTGGTTGCTAGAGGTTACAGCACACCATTTCTGCTAACCGATTGGTTGCTAGAGGTTACTGCACATCCTCAGTTGCTAGAGGTTAAATGCTTACCGCTCACTCATTGGTTGCTAGAGGTTATATGCTTATTGCTCACTGGTTGCTAGAGGTTACATGCTTACCGCTCACTGATTAGTTGCTAGACGTTACATACTTAACACTCACTGCCTGGTTGCTAGAGGTTACATGCTTACCGCTCAGTGATTGGTTGCTAGAGGTTACTGTGCATCATTACCACTTACTTATTGGTTGCTAGAGGTCACAGCACATCAATACAGCTTACTGATTGGTTGCTGAAGGTTACAGCACATCATCTTCTCACTGCCTGCACATCATGGACTGAGGAGGTGAGGGGACCCGCCAATAGGCAGAAAACTCCTAGAACTTGCTATTAGCATAGAGCAGAGCAGAGCATACATAGCTATGAAGGTTAACTGAGTGCAGCTAGGAACAGAACTCAATAGGAGCAGTATCCCTGAAGACAGGCTGCCAGGAATAAATTACTAGTCATGCTGCCTGCAGTAGAGTAGTGTGGAGGGATGAGCTACATACAGAGTGCAGGGTAAGGGGTGTGCTATGTACCGGGTGTAGGATTGAGGGGCGAGCTGTGTACGGAGTGCAGGGTTTAGGGGTGAGCTGTGTAGGGGGTGCAGGATTGAGGGTGAGCTGTGTAAGGAGTGCAGGATTTAAGGGTGAGCTGTGTGTGGAGTGCAGGACTGAGGGGTGAGCTGTGTATGGAGTGCAGGGTTTAGGGGTGAGCTGTGTACGGGGTGCAAGATTGAGGGGTGAGTCGGATCTCGGAAGTGGAGGAACTCTGCTGAAAAAAAGCCAATGGGCAGCACGGGCTCCGGAGTCATCTGCTTTGGGCCCCCAACCATGGCAGGGCCCTGGGCAGATGCCCCGTTTGCCTTGCGGTAAAGATGGCCCTGATATACTGTATCTCTTTCCTTCCCACTGCTTTTCTAGTCTTATACTCTCTTTTAAGCATCATAATCAATATCTTTACAGTTTACAACACTCAGGGCCACTGATAACACAGTACAGCCAGCTCCTGTACTGGGCCCAGGTCCAATCAGTTCAAAAGGGGGGTCTGGGCCCCTGCTAAGCAGGATTGCCAGCTGTACTGTCTTTTATTTTTGCAGACACCGATCCTCTTCTGTCTTACACTGCAGCACTGCCAGCTTCTCCTCCTCTCCCTCCCTCCGACTGCACTGCAAGCACATTGGTTCTAGCTCATGCGCCCCTTCCATTTGCTATGCAGGCCCCGTGTGTGCCCCTTTCCACCACAGCGCTACTGGCTCCCCCCCCGCCCTCTCCTGCTGGCAGCTGCTGCGGGCACATGAAGAATGTCATTTACTTGCCTCTTTCCTTTCCTGAATGAGCACAGTGCGTGATTGGTACCAATCACTCCTGTGTCCGTTCATCACTGAAGCCTAGTAAACTGTGTTTACTAAGCCAGTGTTTCTCAACTCCAGTCCTCAAGGCGCCCCAACAGGTCATGTTTTCAGGCCTTCCATTATTTTGCACAGGTGATTTGATCAGTTTCAATGCCTTAGTAATTACCACAGCCATTTGGGGAAATCCTGAAAACATGACCTGTTGGGGCACCTTGAGGCCTGGAGTTGAGAAACACTGTACTAGGCTTCAGTTTGTGAATGAGCAGGAAGTCTCAGAGAGCTTCCTGTTCATTCATCTGCGCAGCTGAGGCTGTAGAGAAATGAACTGGTAAATCTATGTCCTCAGTCACTTTTGGCCAGGGGGGTGTGTGGTTTGAGGGGGATCCTGCCAGATAGGCTGTATGGGGCCCCGCTATTTCTAACAGCAGCCCTGACTACACTATAAGGACTCTCCTGCCTCCCTCTTTTCTTTTCCAGTGGGCACTCTAAGCCATGCCAGGCCAGCTCTTTAGCACCATATCCTTCGGACCCAGTTTAACCACCACACCTCAGACATCATTCCGTATTTGGTAATCTTCAATTAAAGTAGAACTCATTCTAAAACTATATTTTAGCTTTAGGGCCCATTCACACTATCGGAGTGCATTAACACACACTTGTTGACACGTGTTATGTCATGTTTCAACATTCTTTGTGTTAGGGCAGCCCATTCAAAATGAATGGGCTGCCAACATACCAAAAATGGTGTATGCAAGTTTTTTTGCCAGCACACAACGAGTCAGTGACCCCTATTTCAGTGACAACAGTCAAAGGTTGTGATTAGCCCCAACTTGAGGGTACCTTCCTCTGACTTTCTGTCCCAGAAACACGACAGGGAGTGAGTAAAAATCTGCCCAGAAAGCGATTATTAGAATTGTGAGTTCCTCATTGGCGGAGATCCTCTATATTGCTAAGTAAATGGCAAATTATAATATTTTGGATTTCATTTTTGTCCTGATGACAGTAGTAATGGTGGATTTTCCCGACTGAGGGTCTAGCCTTTTCAAAGTGAAAAATGTTTTTGCTGGAGTTCTACTATAAGTAACCAGTACAGCAGCCTTGACATATTGATAAAATTATGCAAAGATAAAAAACTGAGAAAATTATCCCAGCATTAATAATGCTAAGCAATATACCTGATACCTATCAGAAAGCCTGCGACCCCCCTTGCTCAGGGAGGTCATACAGTGCTTGACTGGATCTCTGATCCACTGAAGAAGACAGGGGGGTTGTAGGCTGACAGTAAAAGACAATACAGTACAATAGAACGACGTCAGAGTGTGACGAAACGCGCGTCGGGAGGAGTGGCACGCTGACGTCATCGCGTTGTGAATCCGAGTGGACAGTTGTTCGCAAGCCGTCCAGATTTTAACCTTGATGTTTTATCCTTTACTTCTTCACGGGAGTCCATCCCTCATTATAAGGAAATACCAGGTTCTAGTGTTTTTCACCTGCGCTGACTCATGAAGGGTCGGATCCCAGTTTAGGAATCTATTCAATGGTGTGGATATAAGGCTCATTTATCGCCGGTGTGTGGTGAATGCATTACCAACAGGGCTCATTTGTACACGAGGTGTTTTTTCGGTGATGGTATTCAGGCTTTGTAGGATTTCTCTTGGTTCTGATGGGTCATGAAGCAACTCTTCTACTTTAAAGACTTTTTATGGATATTTCCACACAAGGACTTATGTTTTGTGTATGATTTGTTTATCCTGTATATGTATTGCACTGTATACTTTCAGGTATATTGCTTAGCGCTATTAATGCTGGGATAATTTTCTCCATTTTTTATCTTTGCATAATTCTATAATTTCTTTTATTTGTATAATAGCAGCTTTTAGTGCATTGATTTTATTTTTCCATTTGAGCGCTGGGATCAGTGACACTTTCATGCTACTGATATCTTTTATAAGCCTTGACATATTGTTTAAAGCAATATCCTATTTAGAGTTCATGCTACTTACTCTCCAAACACTGGGTTCAGCTGTTTGGGTATGTATCTCTCCTTGCTGTCCATTGTCTGTTCACCAACTTTCACTACTATGTAAGGATCTGCTTTTCCATTAGGGTCAGCTGGAGCCAAGTTTGTTGCCTATGATAAAAACAAAGTTAATATTACATTACTTGCCTATATCTCTTTACAATTATAGCTAACGCCACAAACATAAAAATTAAAGCAAATGCCACCCAAAACAGATTTCTATATCTTGGGTGTATTGGGGTAGGGTTCATTACCTTTGGTCTCTTCTGATTCCTTGGATTCAATCACAGAGATTTCCCACTAGCTGTTCTCTAGAGCCCTTAGATTTTGACAATGCAAGTAGCAGTCTTATTGGTTGTAGGGCCTTGTTAATCTCACTTTAACCACCAATGTCCGCACAGCCATCACAGCCTATCCCTTGCATGTTTACATGTATCATTACCCAGGGCCGTTGCAAGGATTTTGGACCACTACAGTGGTTTCCAGGTTCCATGGGGATCAAGCTGGACCAATATAACTACATGAAAATTGCCATACCTGGCATTTAGCTTTAAGTACGCTTGGGCAGTTTATCTGGAGGCACAATCTAGGAACCTAGATAAAAAGCTATTATAATAATGTTGAGGATCAAAACAGCCATCTTGCTTGAAGGATCAGATATAACACCCAACATTCGTGATTAGCTCCCTTGCATCTGCCTTTAAAGTATATGAAAAAGACAGCTTTTTTTTGTTTTAGAATAGGGGATGCTCAAGACCCCTGTTAGTTTTTGGGTTTTTTGGGCTCCTATTGGGAATATTTCCCTTCACTTCCAGACAGATCCATAAGTACAAGAAAATCTTTGCAAAGTGAGGTGTTTTCACTGGAACAAATATCGCCATTTAAAAATTCCCCTATATTCCTTTTCCAATGATAACTCAAAATTTTGGATTTGCCCTCATTTTCAGTCCTAGTGAAACTGTCACCAGGACAAATAGGTAGGTCAAATACCACATGGGACACCGACAGAGGGTCTAACCCTTCCCCACTCCATCCAAAAGATAAAATTTAAATGGCTCTATATACATAACAAGGTAAACCTGTTGCTCTGTCCTTTATGGTTCACTTTAAGCAAGGAATTGAAGAGCAGTGTGGTCAATCTTTACCTGAATTATGTGTCCACCAGCTAATGCCATGTGTCCACCAGCTAAGTCCACCAGCTAATGCGAGCCACATACCTTGACAATGTAAATGCGGACAAGTACTTTCACTGGCCGGTTTCTGGGGACGCCTCTCATTATTTGGTACTCATCAGTGGCTTGCCCAGATGGGTAGATATAGAAAGAGCCCTACAGAGAGCACAATTATAGGAAGGAAATCAGTGTTGGTTCTCTATACTAATGAATGGTGCACAGTAGCTCACACATCACTAAACATACCTTGTATTTTCCCATAAAATTATCATCATCGTTAGCATCCTCATCATCCAACGCCTTGCCCTTGTACAGAGGAAACACATACAGCCAATCTTCAAACCTGTCAAACTCATCTTCCAGTTCTCCTTTGTATATCTGCAAAAAAAGTGTTTTGCCTTTAATTTAAAGGGGTTGTATACATTTTATTTTTTAGATACACATAAACAAGAGATCAGCATCGTATACTATTATCAATATGTGTTAAAATCCAACTACAGGAAATCTACCCTTGCAGTTGGACCCCCACACTGAAAGGGTTAACCGCTGATTAGGTCTAGGGGTGCAGAGATGAGAAATAATACTTTGTTGCTCCCTCCATCTTGCGATCTCTCTCGCAAAGCCTCCTTTCTAAGGACTTACTGGCCATGGTCACATGCCTGCCTCCTTCATGTACAATGCAGGGTTAATAGCTCTGTATTTTACATGAAGATGGCAAGTGATGGCTCAAAGCAATGAGCACCAAAGGGAGAAGATGACAGCACCAGAGCCTGCTATATTAAATAAAATGGCAATAATATGGACCAGCGAGCATGTAAAAAAAAGCGAAAGTCACATACAGAAATATTTACGAAGAACTGAACTCTGGAAGGTTTGCCAAAAGAAAAGCAAGTTGAATGTAGGGATGAGCTAAGATTCGGGCCAAACTCAGTTCGGCCTAAACCTGCGTGAAACTATCACATAATATCAGGCCACTGGCCCAATCAGCAGTGAGTGTGGAATACTCTGTTCTGCAGTTGTGCATAAACAAGAAGACGATGACATCATCAACCTAATCTGGCCACAGTACATACCTTAGCTAAGAGCAAACTACCAGTCTCCAGTAGTTCTTGTAGTCTGCTTGTAGCTGAACTTTTTTCCCATTACTGTCTCTTACCATACTTTTTTTTGCTATGTAAGGAGGCAGCCATCTTAATAGAGGCAGGGTTTAGGGTCCCTATGTCGGAGCTTTCAGCAAAGTGAAGGTTAGCAGTGCAGTAGTGACATCACCAAATCACACTTCAAATCTCCTGAGATTAGCAGCCACAGGCAGCAGTGCCTTAGATCTCACACTGCAGATATATACTGTGGCTTTGAGCCTATGAGGCTATAGGCAAAAGAGTCCATAGGTACCCTTGCATACCAGTAAGTACACTGCAATTTTCAGGAGGAATTCCAGACAAACGGTAGGTTTGTTGGATACTGCTTAGGCACAATCAACATCTGCAAATGTTCCCAATAACCTAGCAAATCTTCACTTTTGAGTTCAAGTCAACTTCAAAATATGGGCTTGATTAGTTTAGATGTGATTCTATTATGTACAGAACTAAGAATAAGGAGTTGTGCAACCTGGCACAACTCCCAGGGTTTACTTGAACTCCCCAGGCCCGTTTTATAAAAAATAAAAAAATAAACTTTTAAAGGAAGTGTGGGCTGCCATTGTTGACCACCTTGTTCTAAAAAATATAGTTGTATGGCTATCATGCTAATCTAATAACTTCGGGTCTTTCAATTTGGGACCTGGAGTATTCACATCAGGATCCTGAGTATAAAGTACATGTTGTAAATATGGTCAGGTCGGGAGTAGTGGTGGTTAGGGGCAGAAGTGGCCCTCCAGGTGTCTCATGGGACCAAGGCTTTAGGCTGGGCTGTTGGAGCTCTCAAATGGAAACACAATATAAATTAAAGGCCTTACGATGTAGGTTCTTCCAGTCAGTTATGAGTCTATATTACTTTAGACCAGGGGGATGGTGTAGCAGAAGGTTTTCAAACCACCATCTGTGCACGTTAACAGACAGCTTAAGTCTGCAAGGGTTGTAGAGCTGATATAGACTGAAATAGGAGGCCTCTGGACAGCCCTGTAATTCTGTAGGCACCTAGTGTACTGATGTCTACAGCTAGAGAGACCTGCTTACATACTTATTCCTGGTCGGTGACTCAGTAAGTACTGAATCATTAGTACAGAGACAGCCAGAAAAAAGAAAAAGCGGTCTTCATATTTCTCCAATGACAGGTGTTATTTAAAGTCAGTTATAACACCAAGGAAAATTTATTTTCCAGTTTTCCTTTCTCAAAAATAATAGATTACCCTAGATCCAATGTCCTGAAATTATGTGAAATATACACATAAATAGGAAAAAGTGAAAGGTTTATTAGAGTTGATTTAACAGTAAAAATAAAAAACTCTGCTGAAAAGCAGAGAAAATAAATGGCTTCAGCTTTTCCTACTAACTTGAAATGTGATTTTTTTTTTTTTAAAGAGAAAGCATCCCCTTCCTTTGCAACAGCTTACAAAAACCTCTGCCAAATATGAAATAAAAAACCAGCTTAAAGCTGAACTAGGCCCACCTCTCTTTCAGTGATGTGACGTCTACGAGCTCCCTCACCAGTGCCAACACTTGATCTTCTTCCAGGTTCGGGATCTTCGGCCATCTTCATTGGCCTCACCAGAATGACATGGCTTCCCGTGCATGCACTGGACATTTATCATGGCAGATGCCAAAATTGTACACTGAGCTCTGTATATGCAGCTCAATGTACATTGTAAAGAAAATTGCAAACAGGCTGGTAAGGATCCTTTCTTGCAGTAGAGACATACACTGACACAGCCACTTTTATTAGGTACACCTTGCTAGGTCGGTTTGGCCCCCCTTTTGCCCTCTGCCTTAATTCTTCGTGGCATAGATTCAACAAGGTGTTGGAAACATTCCTGAGATTTTGGTCCATATTGACAGAATAGTATCACACGGTTGCTGCAGATTGGTCAGTTGCACATCCATGATGCAAATCTCACTCTCCACCACATCTAAGTTGGATTGAGATCTGGTGACTGTGGAGGCCATTGGAGTACAGTGACCTCATTGTCCAGTGGTGAGATGATTGGAGCTTTGTGACATGGAGCATTATCCTGCTGGAAGGAGCCATCAGAAGATGGGGACACTGTAGTCATAAAGGGATGGACCTGGTCAGCAACAATACTCAGGTAGGCTGTGGCCTTTAAATGATGCTCAATTGGTACTAAAGGCCCAAAGTGTGCCAAGAAAATATCCCCCACACCATTCCACCACCACCACCAGCCTGAACCGTTGATACAAGGCAGGATGGATCCATGCTTTTATGTTGTTTATGCCAAATTCTGCCCCTACCATCTGAATGTTGCAGCTGAAATAGAGACTCTTTTTCAATCTTCTATTGTCCAATTTTGGTGATCCTGTGCGAATTGTAGCCTCAGTTTCCTGTTCTTAGCCGACAGGAGTGGCACCCGGTGTGGTCTTCTGCTGCTGTAGCCCATCTGCTTCAAAGTTCATTGCGTTGTGCATTCAGAGATGGTATTCTGCATACCTTGGTTGTAACAAGTGGTTATTTGAGTTAATGTTGTCTTTCTATAAACTCAAACCAGTCTGCCCATTCTCCTCTGACCTTAACAAGGCATTGTTGTCCACGTAAGTGACACTCACTGGATATTTTCTCTTTTTTAGGACCATTCTCTGTAAACCCGAGAGAAGGATGTGTGTGAAAATCCCAGATCAGCAGTTTTTGAAATACCCCTACCAGCCCGTCTGGCACCAACGACCATGCCACGTTCAAAATCACTTAAATCCCCTTTCTTCCCCATTCTGATGCTCGGTTTGAACTTCAGCAAGTCGCCTTCACCATGTCTAGATGCCTAAATGCATTGAGCTGCTGCCATGTGATTGGCTGATTAGCAATCTGTGTTACTAATAGACATGTGTGATTAGTTTCATACGAATCGAAAATTCGTACGAATTTCTGTAAATTTGTACATTTGAGAAGATCCGAAATACGAATTGCTATGCTTCCGAATTTTGTTCAAAATACGAAATTTCGTTTACGAATTATTCGTTATGATGAAGTTAAAAAACCCAGGAAGTCAGCACAGCACAGGGATGGTGGGAGCCCCTCATAATAAATTCATCATAACGAACAATCATAATTGTTACGAAAAGTTAACGAACTTAACGAAAATTCGTATTTCGTACGAATCCGAATTGAATTTCGGACACGAATTACGAAATATGAATTAATCCTAATACGAAATGGAACGAAACAAAACAAATTTATTGATGGCCCACATGTCTAGTTACTAAGTAATTGCACAGGTGTACCTAATAATGTGGCCGGTGAGTGTGGTACGTTTCTGCAATAAAAAGCCTGTGTGTTTCCACATTTGTATTTTTTTTTTAAATGTTATTTTAAATTCAACCAGTAAACACAAACTCTGCTCCAGTCTATATCCAGAGACCCAGTTATTCTCCTTTTGGGTGCCACCATTTTGCAAATATGAAAAACGTGTCAAAGACAAATCTTCTCTTCCTGTGATAGTCTAATTTTTAGGTTGAGTGAGTTAAATTACTACATTGTTTACATGCTTTGGTGATGATGATAAGGTAATTCAAATGATCATGTAATTGTTTTGACTGTCAGTGGTGGATCCTTTAAGTATCTGAATTTTTTTCATGTTTTTATAGTTGTTTATAACAGTTACTTTGTTAATGAAATAAAAGCTTTTTAGATATTTGAGTGTTTTGCAACATCTATAGAAATTAACATTACAGTAATACAGTAAACCATATTAGAAGTAAGACACAAACATACCTTCACTGTGGAAATTGGTTTCCGTTTTGCTTTCACAATTTCCCCCTCAACAAATTCCCCCTCCTCTGCAGCATCTAAGGCGTTTATATTGACTCCCTCTGTAATACAAGCACTGGAAGCTATAATACAACAACATAGTATGGCATTTCTACATATAGTTGGGCATCCATCCACATTTGTAATGTGAGCCCCACTGGCATCTGCTCACAGCCTGAAGGGATATGGCCTGATACAGAGCTGTACATATCTCATCCTTCTGTTATTTGATGGGGTTAAATGTGTATAGTGAAATATCTGCGCTACCCCTGAAATCGTGAAATGACAAAAAAATGGCAAAAAAATTACATATAAATTACAAAAAAATGAAAAATTACAAAAAATGGTGCTGTGACCTAAATAGCCTAAAAATTCAGCTCATAGAAATGTGGGTAAAGTGAAAGTGAGCAACCAAAATATTAATATGTGCAAAAATTGGATACGATGAAACATAAATATGAGTGATATTAAAGTTCACGCAGTGCTCCAATAGGTGAAACCGTGATGTCGGACACTCCGAAAAATCACTCTAGTGCTCCTGTTCAGAAGATAAAACAAACAGCGCCGATATGTAGTGGCGTCAAAGGTGGAGCACCAGTTCTTGACGTCACCACGCACCAGCTGGCTGGCTTGAGCCGCAGCTGTTAGAAAGTACTGTTTTACCGTTCTTTGGATGTCACTGCCTACAAAGTTTCAAATCAATTTTAAAACTGGAGTACTGCACCATGAAGCCTTTTCTTTCTATCATTTGATATATTTCCCACTGTTGGAGATTACTGGGAGAGAGTTATTGCTGTAATTTTGAGGAATATCATACCACCAGAGAGCCCGCTGTATTGAGAGGATCCCTGCAATGGATGAGCCCGTGGAAGAGTATTCCTAAGCTGAGTGATCCCTGGATGAGCGTCTTTGATCTCTAACTTGAGATCCACCAAATCTGGTAAGTGGCGCTGTTTGTTATATCTTCTGAACAAAAGCAACAGAGTGTTTTTTATGAGTGTCCGACATCCCATGGTCGCACTGTGTGGACTTCAATATCATTCATATTTATGTTTCATTACATACAATTTTTACACATTTTTATTTTGGTTGCACACTTTCACTTTACCCACATTTGGTGGGGTTAGCCTGGATCTTTATGACCATCTGAAATGTGCCCATTAACCCACCATGTGTTATTCTAACCAATCACATAATGATAATGTTAGCAAATAAAATCTACAGTATATTGGGGATATTCCATTGAATTTTCCCCAAAAATTGACTGTTGAAATCAAATCAATTATTTATTGATCATACTGCTTGCTTAGTGTAATCTGTTTCTAGATGATGTGCTTATATAAAAGTGCAGTGTTTCTCAGTTTTTTATCTATGCAGCATAGAGTGGTGCTTACATAAATTTCAATTTCATGAAGAATGCCCCCCCCCTTCTGCAGCATGTAACTGTAATACAGTGTAATGGAAATTAGTAAGTTCTGTATATAATTGTATTGTATTTTGTATGTATTGCACATTGCCCTCACTGTGCAACAGCACTAATAATGTTTTCAGTAAATGTTTACATTCTTTGAAGACCTGATTAGAATTAGCCTGCCTATGTTACGCCCCTTGTTACCATAAACGTACAATTGTAATATTAATGTGATACCTGCGTAATCATGTGCATAAAAACCTTCAATTGCATCATAATAAAGCAGAACAGTTATTTGGAAAGATGCTGAGTGTATCTTTTGTGTCTGTTCCCTACTGCAGTAGTTATTATTAATTTGGAACCACTAATCAATATGAGGATAGGAGTTGCCTATCATCAATTTAACCGAGTCAACAGATTAAAAGGTATAGATTTTCCAGGCTTCCCCTGTGGCCCTATGCCAGTGATGGCAAACCTTGGCACCTCAGATGTTTTGGAACTACATTTCCCATGATGCTCAACTACACTGCAGAATGCATGAGCATCATGGGAAATGTAGTTCCAAAACATCTGGGGTGCCAAGGTTCGCCATCACTGCCCTATGCCAAGAAGTCACGTGACACATCACAGGATGTAGGGATAATATGGTTGAAAAACGTGTAGCATTTGTGTCACTTTGTGTTGCTGTGGGGCAAAACCTAATCTACATGTCATGTCTGGGAGGAGTTGAAGCTTAAAAATTAAAAAAACATGTTACTCTGTCACATAGGTTGGTACAATAATTTTCACAATTAGTGCTATTTGATGAATCATATTAATGTCCAAAAATTGGTTATTTAGTGTCCAAAAACCAAGTAAATTCCATAAAAGTGATATTATAAAATGTGCAAGTGTCCTCCGTTTCTTATTGGATGCAACACCCAGTGCTCCTCATAGGAAAGACAGGGCAAATATATCCTTGTACCAGATCAATAGACCTATCAAAGTTTGTATTTGCATCTGTGAGCTTTACCCCTCACACTAGGTATAGGCCACCTCTGCTTTTCCAGCCGCCTTGTGGAAACCAATGATGGAAGTCACCAAAAACATATATCCTTAAGGAATCCTCTGGCCCGGTCATACAGTGTAACAATAATGCCGCATACACACGAGCGGACTTTTCGACCAGACTGGTCCGAAGGACCGAGTCCGGCGGACAATTCGACCGTGTGTGGGCTTCATCAGACCTGCAGCGGACTTTTTCGGTCGAAAATCAGACAGACTTTAGATTTGGAACATGTTTCAAATCTTTACGTCGGAACTCCGCCGGACCCAGTTCCCATTGAAAAGTCTGCTCGTCTGTATGCTAGTCCGACGAACGAAAACTGACGCTAGGGCAGCTATTGGCTACTGGCTATCAACTTCCTTATTTTAGTCCGGTCGTATGTCATCACGTACGAATCCGTCAGACTTTGGTGTGATCGTGTGAAGGCAAGTCCGTTCGTTGGGAAAGTCCGTTGGAAGTCCACAGAAAGTCCGTCGGATAGTCCATCGGACCAGTCCGGTCGAAAAGTCCGCTCGTGTGTATGTGGCATAAGCAGAGAAAAAACTCATTGCGCAGCGTTCAATTAAAACATAGGAGTTTTTTTTTATTATATCATTTTATGGACTTTACTTGGTTTTTGGACACTAAATTAACCCGTTTTTGGACGATTATGTGATTCATCAAATAACACTAATTGTAAAAATTATTGCACCAATTTATGTGACAGCGCAACATGTTTTTTATTTTTATTTCTGGATATTGCTGTGTGCAATGTTGTGAGTGCTGCTGTTGTCTTCAATTTTAATCATTTAATTTTCACATTGCTTACAAGCGCAGTTTTTATATTTCTATCTATCTATCTATCTATCTATCTATCTATCTATCTATCTATCTATCTATCTATCTATCTATCTATAGAGGGGTTGAAGCTTGTCAATTCCTTCCACGCAAGTCTATGGTAATGCACTGTAAACACAACCTGTAGCATTTACTGCATGTTTACAGCACGTTTGTCAATTGAATTTTAGTAAGGTGGAAGATGGACTATCAGTAAGGTGGAAAAAATATGCTTTGGAGGGCATCTGGGATTAGTTTTTTAATGTGCCTTAAATGCATGTTAAACAAGTCAAAAATATGCGTTAACACTATGGTGCTTTGGCTCGCATTACTGTCAGCGTATTTTTAGCAAGTGAAGGCGGCCGGTTAACAATAAAAGTGGGCTCACTATTTAGGCAATAAGACAATGTAAGAAAAACAATGAACAGTTTGCTAGTATAGTTTGAGAACAAACTAACAATGCTGGTCTAGGGATGAAGATTAATGGCCTTCAGTCTAATAAGTAACAATGAAAGAAAGGGGAGCAGGCCTCAATCAGTAGATTAGGAGGTATAATTCAGTTTAAATGGATTGTAGAGTGTCCATTGGTAAGAATCTGAGTTGATACCATTGAATATACAGAAAACATAGCATTATAGATTGTTGGGTATCTACTGGCAAGGTTTGGATGAAAGATTCCCAAACACCAACCAAACTTTTGGACCTGTAGTTCCTTATGCAAAGAAGCCTCCACTCATTCCATGTGAAAAACGTAGGATAACTTTTCTATAAACAGAGGGATAGTGGAGCTTTCTGGGTAAATCCATTTATGTAGAATGGCTTTCCACACCACAAGAGATATGATGAGGAGTTTTTTGAAGCCCCTTGAAATTTTAATACCTGGGATGTTTGTAGAACAAAAAGGGCCATTTCAGGGGTTAAGGGTAGGTAGTTCACTAGGTATGTGGTAGCATAATGCACCACTGACTTCCAAAAACATTTAATGCCCCAGACACATGTAGTAGGAAGGTGTCAACCAAAAGCTGGGGGAAACTCATGCTCCATTTGTTAAGACAAGTTGGTAAATGTACTTTAAACATTTGCAAGGAGGCCTGGGGCACACTTCCTATGTGCCTGGGCTTTGTGATGCCCTTCAACACCCTTTTATTCTTATATAATGGAGTAAGAAAGGGTCTGGGTGATGTATTTTATCAACTCGCAGTTGCTAACCTATGTCCACCCAGTTCTACAATATTCGTTTTAGTAGGATAAAAATGCACACATTTTATAAATTTTCAAAGACCAGCATTTAAGAGGCAAATGTCATATTAGAAATCAAAATGAAGTTGGGGATTTGGGGAATAATTTTTTTATGTATTGGCACTGTTGTGCTGGGTATTTAGAGGTGCAATTAAATGTGCTATTCCAGCAAAATAAAGCTTATTAGCAAAGCCCACAAATAATCTCACATCACCCTTTTGGGTAATTACCGGAACTGCCAGCTAACAGTAAAGATCTACATTCTCCTGCATAATAAAATGACTAAATTAATACTGAAAATAAGTCTTGCCTGCTTCATTTTCTGCTTCTTCGTCCTCTTCAGCAACGTTCATCTATAACACAAATAAGTAAAAGAGATAAAGCACCCATAATGGATTCCACAAACTAGTTAAACTAACTCCTTCATTAGCACATGGCCCAGCGATGATGGTATTTTGCCAGGAACTATGGCCATCTGTTGCCTACCCAAGGTTCATCTTGGTAGCTTTGTGCAGTATGCAGTACTGTTGGAGCACACATTGCAATGCATAATTACTTTGCAAATAATACCAATTCAAACAAAATAATCCATAGAAATACATTTTTCCAAATATCAGAGTATGGGGGATCACTTGCTTAAGAGAACTGCATTAAAAGATGTAGCAAGGTGTGGAATCGTGTATTACAGTCTTCCTTTTAGGCACACATCCTTGTATCAGGTTCCAGATATGATTATTTCAAATACATCATTTCATTTTGTATGGAGATGAGAAGGATTACAACCGTGTTTAGGTATTTTTGTCATCTGTGTCCCATAGGGGCGATTTCTCTCCACTTCTTGTTCTGTAGACACATTAGGAAGTGAATTTTCTTTAACCTTCAGTCCCAGTGACAATGGTCACCAAGACAAATACAGAGGGTAATTCCCACCAGCGGAGACATATTCAGCAAAAAATAAAAAACGACCACAGGTCTATCCCTTTCACACTATCCAACACATAAAAATGGCTTTCAATAAACTTTAATTCATATCTATATAAGCAGGGCTGGTGCAAGGATTTTTGACACCCTAGACGAAACCTCATTTTGCCACCCCCCCCCCCTTGGCTCCACCCCCTTCGCCCTGCTCATGTATAGCCCAACTTTTTAATGAAGCGCCCATCAAATACAGCCTCACCAGCACCCATTAAATGCAGCCTCACCAGTGCCCATTAAATGCAGCCTCACCAGTGCCCATCAAATGCAGCCTCACCAGCGCCCATCAAATGCAGCCTCACCAGCGCCCATCAAATACAGACTCACCAGCACCCATCAAATGCAGCCTCACCAGTGCCCATTAAATGCAGCCTCACCAGAGCCCATGAAATACAGCCTCACCAGCACCCATCAAATGCAGCCTCACCAGCGCCCATCAAATGCAGTCTACCTGCGCCCATCAATGCAGCCTACCAGCGACCATCAATGCAGCCTACCAGCGCCCATCAATGCAGTCTACCAGTGCCCATCAATGCAGCCTACCAGCGCCCATCAATGCAGCCTACCAGCGCCCATCAATGCAGCCTAACCAGCACCCATTAAATGCAGCCTCACCAGTGCCCATTAAATGCAGCCTCACCAGCGTCCATCAAATTCAGCCTCACCAGCGCCCATCAAATGCAGCCTCACCAGAGCCCATGAAATACAGCCTCACCAGCACCCATCAAATGCAGCCTCACCAGCGCCCATCAAATGGAGTCTACCTGCGCCCATCAATGCAGCATATCAGCGCCCATGAATGCAGCCTACCAGCACCCATCAATGCAGCCCACCAGCGCTCATCAATGCAGCCTAACCAGCACCCATTAAATGCAGCCTCACCAGCGCCCACCAAATGCAGCCTCACCAGCACCCATCAAAGGCAGCCTCACCAGCACCCAACAAAGGCAGCCTCACCAGCGCCCATCAAATGCAGCCTACCAGCGCCCATCAATGCAGCCTACCAGCGCCCATCAAACAATGTTTGCTTGCTTCCATTTATTCAGGAGTTGGAACACAGACACAGTCCTTTGCCGCCGCTGCGTCTCTGACACTATGTGCGAACAGAGCAGCGACTGCCTGCTGATGCTGAGACTTAGTTGATTGCTGCAGAGAGAAGAGAGTAGGAACACCAGTGACCGGGTGCCCTAGGCAGCAGTGTGCCCTAGGCGGCTGCCTAGTTTGCCTAGTGGTAGCACCGGCCCTGTCTATAAGACAGCCTACGATTGTTTGTTTGAGATTTGTATATCTTTCATCTAGCACCATCATTTCTTGCTGAGTAATACCCTATACCAGGGGTGTCAAACCTTTTGACCTTCATGGGCCACATTGGAAGAAGAGGAATTGTCTTGGGTCACACAAAAAATACACTATCAATAAGGATAGCTGATGAGCAGAAAAAGTCGGGCAGATCACAAGTTAACGATCACTGATAAAATAACGCACCAACCCAAGTAATAAAACTTAATTTTTTGTAATATTTTTTATTAAAAAAGTAAAAGAGGGCAACATAAAACTAATGCAATATTTGACACTGTTTTTAAAGCGGGGTTCCACCCAAATTTTGAACATTATCTCTATGCATTCTCTTCCTTGCCTAGATGCTGACATGCTGTGTAAAAAAATTTAAATCGCCGTAATTACCTTTTTTTTTTCTAATCTTCTTAGCACTTCCTGGTTTTCCTCCCATGGGAGTAGGCGTGTTTCTAGCCTCTCCCAGACCTCCCACAGTCCCCTGGGAGCTAGTCTCAGGCTTCCCAGCATGCATTGTGCAACAGCGTCATCACAACATCTCGGTGAATGCTGGGAGCACAGCATTCACTTCATCCAGGAAATACATGCTTGTGGGCTTCAAATGCCCACAATGAAGATGGAAACTGCCTTCAGTGAATTTTATAAGTTATTCTTTACAACTAAATCGGACACAGGTGGACTTATTACACAGAACATGTGAGTAGATAATCATGAGAAGAAAAGTTTGTGAATGAACGCCAAAAAAAAAAAAACGATAGATAGGTGGACCCCCGCTTTAATAAACGAATGCATCAATATCAGGTTCGATGAACGTAGTAGCAATTCTCAATTTATTCTCAAGGTGCTCATCAGATATTTTCTTCTAATTTTGCCCTTCATCCTTGAAAATAGTTGTTTGCAAATATTAGTGCTGATGACATGAATAAGGCGTGATTGTGTAGAGCGGGATATTTTTCTTTGGGAAGATAAAACTTATAAAAGTCCAGTAAAGAGACCTTTGTCAAGTTTTTCTTCAGCCGCATGTGTTTGCTAAGTGTAAACTAATTTTTGCAGATTTCTTTTTAAAAAATCAACATTTTTAAATCAGGTTATAATATTTGTGTTGAGCCACATTCTTAGCCACCCCTGCCCTATACTATCATATTTAACACATACACTATATTACCAAAAGTATTGGGACGCCCGCCTTTACACACATGAACTTTAACGGCATCCCAGTCTTGGTCCGTAGGGTTCAATATTGAGTTGGCCCACCCTTTGCAGCTATAACAGCTTCAACTCTTCTGGGAAGGCCGTCCACAAGGTTTAGGAGTGTGTCTATGGGAATGTTTCACCATTTTCCAGAAGCGCGTTTGTGAGCCCACACACTGATGTTGGATGAGAAGGCCTGGTTTGCAGTCTCTGCTCAAATTCATCACAAAGGTGTTCTATGGGGTTAAGGTCAGGACTCTGTGCAGGCCAGTCAAGTTCGTCCACCCCAAACTCACTTATCCATGTCTTTATGGACCTTGCTTTGTGCACTGATCCAAATCATTTGGTGGAGGGGAAATTATGGTTTGGGGTTGTTTTTCAGGGGTTGGCCCCTTAGTTTCATTGAAGGGAACTCTTAAGGCGTCAGCATACCAAGACATTTTGGACAATTTCATGCTCCTAACTTTGTGGGAACAGTTTGGGGATGGCCCCTTCCTGTTCCAACATGACTGAGCACCAGTGCACAAAGCAAGGTCCATAAAGACATGGATGAGTGAGTTTGTAGTGGAGGAACTTGACTGGCCTGCACAGTGTCCTGACCTCAACCTGACAGAACACCTTTGGGATGAATTAGAGCGGAGACTACAAGCCAGGCCTTCTTGTCCACATCAGTGCCTGATCTCACAAATGCACTTCTGGAAGAATGGTCAAACATTCCCATAGACACACTCCTAAACCTTGTGTACAGCCTTTCCAGAAGAGTTGAAGCTGTTATAGCTGCAAAGGGTGGGCCAACTCAATATTGAACCCTACGGACTAGGATGCCATTAAAGTTCACGTGCGTGTAAAGGCAAGCATCACAATACTTTTGGTAATATAGTGTACTGCATATTTTCTTAAGCAGTATCTTATACAATTTGTACATATTTTATAATTGAATATTATAGTTTTTTTTATATATTGCATTCTTTTAGGAGTTATTTTTTATCACTGAAAAGGAATTTCTGTTATCTAACACAGGGCTTTGAAAAAGTGCAAAAAAAAATACCTGTTATTTTGCTAATAAATCGGTGAGCTCCTAACTTGCTGTTACTGCTGTGCTATAATCACAAGGTTTCTTATTTAGTACAATACTGTATGGCCAGCATTATACTAAATAAGAAAACAATTTAATTCCTATACAATGTTTTCTGTCTATGCAGTATAGAGGTCACATGACACATCACAAGGTCACATCACAGGCATACCTCCCAACTTTTTGAGATGGGAATGAGGGACACCTATCAGCAAAAGTATGCAGGCAAAGGACACACCCCTTGCCACGCCCCATTAAAGGAGAAATGTACAAAAAAAACCAAGATTGCTTAAACCCAAAAGTGCTTTTTTTTACCACTAATATTCCTTTATATTGGCTTTTGGGATTTACAAATGCAGCAATTTAGAAATCAGATGAAACGTTTAGCGCTGAAAAACACTTTTTGATAGATAAAAAGTGCATTTTATATAAATCTATATGGATAAGACCAAAATGAGGGACAAATGAGGAGGGATGAGGGACAGAGGGACATTGCTCCAAATCAGGGACAGTCCCTCAAAATCAGGGACAGTTGGTCACAGGGGAAGCCTAGGCATGCATCCTCGCATTTATGTTGGATGAACCTTTGACTTGGTCAGGTGCCTATAAGAACGTCAGAGAGGTTATTACCATTTTGTCAGTGTCAGCGCTATCCATGATCTGCAGGAATCATGTTCAGTAATTTGTATTCCTCTGCACCACTAAGAAGGTAGGCAGGGGCTGGGTGACAGGCCTAAAAGTAGAAGTTCAGTCAAGGTCAAAAGGTCAAAACCTAACTATGCTTAAACCTACTTGCACCCCCTTTCTAAACACCATGTTAACTACCCTGTAAAGGAAAGATGGGTATACTTACCTAATCTAAAGGCGCTCTAGTCTGGTCAGCAGACTTCTGCCGCTGCAATTTTCACCGGGCCAAATCCCCCGTGTGAATGCAACTTTACTGTTGTGTGTTTTGGCCAGGAAGTAAAGGAAAGTACCCTAAAAGTGGATGTAAACCCAATGTCATCCTTTCTAAACTACTGCCATAGGGGTTATCTATAAGGCTATAGATGCCTCCTGCATGTATCTTTACCTGTCAAATGTCTCCCCTCTGTCTGTTATGAGACCCGAAAAACTGCAGATTCTGTGGGCGGGTCTGTTGTCTGGAGCTCGGTAGGTGGAGTTGTGATGTCAGTAGACTCCCCGCCCACCTCTACACTCCCCTTGTCAATATGCATTTTCTCCTGTGTATTTCTTACACTGAACTTCTGCTATGATCTCTAATATCCAGTGAAAAGACAGGAAAGTAACCACATGACTTCAGCATGCCAAATCATCAAGATTTATCTCACTGAACAATAAAAGAGGATTGCTCAGAGATGGATAAACTCTTTGTGGCAAGACTGGGCTGAAATGATAGCAAATCTTATACTCTACAGTATGATAAAAAAAAAAAAAAAAAAAAAAAATTTCGGGTTTACATCCACTTTAAAGAAGAACTCCGTCTTTTGACAGATTATACATAGTTTGTTTGGGCCAGCTGTGACATCAGCCCACCTCTCTGACTCAGCCAATCAGCGGAAGCTTTGTATTCATCGATGGAATACATCGCTTTCTCTGAATGGCTGAGCGCCTCTGTGTTAGACTCTGCTGTGTTCCAGATATGAGACTGGAAGTCTCGGCTTGAACCTGGAACACAGTTTGCTGACATCTAAAAAGAGTTGATGTGGTTTTAATGTTTTCCTACTCTATCCAATGCTAACAAAAAAATGTTTTGGATTTAAATAAACTTTAAGTATGGAACATTTGCACAGAGACCTGCGGTACTCTCCCTAGGTTCTGGGGCTTTGTGATGCCTCTGTTATCCTTCCCCTCCTGAGAAGGGAAGGTGTTTCGTAGTCTAGCAGGAGATTTTAGTGCAGCTGGGGTTTTTGTTTCTTTAAGGATTTTGCTATACCAGAATGATAGACAATCCAAAAGATTACAGTATACATGTCAAGGGGAGGTGACAGGAAATTTCCAAAAGCTAGGCCTGTTCCAGGGATTTCCATTCACTTCCTTCTGTGTATCCAGGACAGGAAGTGAAAGGAAACTTTCCAAGCAAAGACACAGACAGCTACAAAATTACCAACTGGGGTTATAATCATTCCTTACTACCATTCCCCTAGGCTCACATCATAAATTTAAATTCAAATGAATGTTTTTTTTTGTCCTATCATCTATGGACAGTCAATGCACACTTACTTGGTCTGATACGTCTCTTAGAGATTCATAGTATTTTGACCACCAGTCAAGCTCTTCAGGTTCCGGTCTGTCTTCTTCCAGCTCCTCCTCCTTAATTAATGCTTTACCCAAATTGTTCAATGGGTCCTACAAGACACAGGTTACACAATGTGAACTGAAAACAATTTAGTGGAAAACCCAACACAGCACATTCTGTCTGTCTGTGATCAACCCTATCACACAGCGAAGTGTCAAACACCTCCAAAATAGCTTGAATATCCCAGAGAAGGGACACAGCTTTTTGTCTAGGTGCAGGGCCAAGTCCCAGGCAGTGGCTGCGACCAATGGAAAGTCTGCCCTCCAGGTTCACATTCCAGCTGCTGGTACAGTCAATCGCAGTCCTCCTTCAGCCTCCTGCTCTCCTAAAATGGCTGCCATCTCTTCTGTACTGAGGACACTTTCTCTAGCTCTGTCCACAAATCACAGGGAGGGAGTAATAGGCTGCTACATGGAAGAACGTTCTGCAAGGCTGCTATAAGGGGCCACGAGCCAGGATAAATTTGGTGAGGTCTCTCAATGGCGGATTATAATAGTTGCTTGAGCTGCAGACTTTGGGGCATAAAATGGGGAGGGGGGTCTGGTGTGCTCTTCATAGTAAGTCAATTTTAGCTTTGCCAAATTTTAGACATTTTTTCAGGTCATCAGCAATGGCAGACTTTGTATTCCTCTCCATAAAAGTTTCCTTTTACCAAATGATCTTATACAGTGCGTTTGCATGCTACCTGTACCTGAAAGCATTGTTTGCATATTACCTATTTTACTATTGTTTGAGTGATTTGTAAAGAGTATACAGTAAAACTACACACATACAGTAACCCTTATGCATGGTCAAATTCAACTGGTGAGGTGTCAGTAAATTGAAAAAAAACCACCTTGAGGCCCAAAAGTACAATTCATTTACCACTGGGGCCTTTCCTTCTTTTAACATAGGAGGCATTTAAGGAGGGGTGGGCTCCCTCCATGTTCACCTGCCGTCTGCCTATCTATTATAATGCATGTGTTTTCACTGTGGAGACTTTCAAAATTTAGAGTTAGGACTACAAAAAATACTGGGGTGCCCTAAAGGGGCTCTGTAGCTTACGCGTGTATTTGCAAATGTATGCAAACTAAACCCCTGTTTTTAACGCATACTGTTAGACAGGACAATTTGGTTGGTTGCAGGCTGGTCGGTAAGTTGAGCTGGGAATCTCTTTGGTTATGCTTTGCAAGTATACCCACCTCCCATAGGCTCAGTGAACATTAGCGGAATCCCTGACATTAAATTAATTTTAGGTAAACTGTACAATGATGAATCAATATGTGTACTCACTGAAAGTAGAAGTTGCCATTTAACTGAATAAAGTGGTATGATTGAGATACAAACCAGGAGCCCAGGAAGATTAGATAAAAACCAGGAGCCCATTTTTTATTGTTATCTAGTTGTCTCTGTCTTATTTCCACTGTCTTGAAAGCACGGGATGTCCCAAACAGAAGTTTGGGGAAAAAACATTCACTGAGGTGGATGCTGTATCGATCCGGTGCTGAATCTGTCCCCCGCCTCCTCTAAGACCAAGAACTGAGCGATCGAAGATTACGGATTGCTTACTTCTTGGTCTTCAGTGAGCAGAGAGCTCTGCTCTGTGCTCTGCCCCTGCAGCCCCCACTGGAGTGATGGATTGTGGTGGGGGCTGGAGTGGCTGGCTCAGGCTCTCAGCCTTGTGCCGGTCAGGCATCTGGGTGGATCCTGACATTAAAGTCAGGATCCTTCCAGAGTCTGGACCAGCTGAGTGACATTAGTCAACAGTGGACTGTAGCCTACTGTTGGCTGAAAACTGGTCACAGGAGTGCAGAACTAAGTACACTCCTGTGATCCATAGGAGAAGTAGGGCCAAAAGAGCTTAGACCCTACTTCTCCTTTAAAGCTGTAAAAATCCTGACATTCATTACAGGCTGTGCTTTTTCTATTAATTGATTGACCACACACTCCAAGGAAGGAAGCAGGTCTATAGATGGTCAAGATTTCTTCTGTGCCCTGTGTCTCCTGCCATCACTCAATTCCAGTTCTGTAGCCTTGTCAATGACTTTGATTCGTATGCCTGTGTTCCTGTGTTTCCCATGGTTCTTTCCACCGATTCCCATGTTACCACAAAACTCAGCATTGATGTAGGTCTCAGAGGTTTGAACCACTCCAGGAAGTGAGGAGATAAGAGACAGGGACCACCAGAGAGGTGAGCATAATACTCTTCTCTTGCAGGGACTTTTCATATATATATTTTTTTTTACCTGACAGGGCTGCTTTAAGTATCATCATAATCAATCAATAACAATATCAATCAATAATCATCAATAATAATATCCATAAATCTAAAGGTAGAATAAAAACCACTTTAAACGGGCCTTTCACATTAGTGTTACTGCTTGCATTGCCATTCCCACACACCTTCACCAGGTTGAGAGGGTTGAATCTTCCACCTTTATCATCTTGGTCTATATTTATAATGGCTGGCATGGAAGGCATCTGAGTAAAGATTTTTTTCTCTGTAAACAAAGAACAAATTCTTTAGTGTTAATGTAAGTACATGTTTTGGTGCAAGCTAAATAATTATACAAGCAGCAATGCTCACAAGAGTACAAGCAATTTTTGAACCCTTGCATTGAAATCATTGCTTGACTTTCTTGAGTTCATGGATATCTACTTTTTTCAAATGCATGCACATTACCACAAAAAACTACCCATGGATATGCCAGAAATCCAGAATACTCCTAACAGCTTGACCAGACTGCCTCTGCTGCATTAAAATCCCAAGCCATGTTGTCAGCCCTGTCTTCTGGACTACAGAATTTTGCCGATTCCCCATCCTTCTCAGTCCTTCTCCACATGCATAAGTTGATTTCTTTGCAAGCAAAACAATGCTCCTGCCTTGACTGCCAAGAGCCTGCTCACAACACTGTGTGTAGGGAAAGAGCTCTTGGGAGATGTAGTTTCAGAGGCATGCCTGGGTTTATAGGAATCCCGATAGAGATGTTACAGGAAATAATAAAAGCTGTTTCCTGCTACAGGAACAAGGTAAAAGATCAAACATTATGCTGGGACATGCTCTAGAGGGGAGCAGGGAGGTCTTAAGCCTGGTACATACTACAGTTCTTTGTAAAAAAAAACCTGTCAGCTCCAGTGGCGGCTGGTGGGTCTTTTCTTTGGGGGGGTTGTACAGCAACCCGCCCCCCCTGTTGTTGGCCGCTGGCACAGCACTACCACACCCCAGCAGCTGGCAGCATGGCACTAGCGAACCCCCCCCCACACTGTCTGTTGGTTGGTCCTTACCCCATCTAGGTGGGCCTCATCTAGGTGACGAAGTGTTGGCAGTGGCTCCAGTGTCCCCTACAGCACAGCAGGTGGGCCCCATCTAGGTGGCGAGTGGCGAGGTGTGAGCAGCGGCTCCGATGTCTGCTCCTCCAACGGCTTCCGGCGTGTGTCTCCACTCTCTTCCTACTGAGCGCTAGGCATCCAATAGTATCGCCTGACGTTTTGGCCAATCGAGAAGCAGGTCGCACGACCCGCTTCCTGATTGGCGGAGAGCAGACTTAGTATAAAAATAGCAAATATTCATTTGCTACCTTACACAACTGGGTGGACTTTTTTCTATTTGAAATCTATCTCTCACAGGCAAATCATATCAAATAGAAAAGTTCATATCATGTAACACCAAGAATGTAGTGTACTTACTGCAATGTGGCTGTGGAAAACAGTACGTGGGGAGGACTAAGAGAGCTTTACATGTCAGGATAGGTGAACTTTCCCAAACACAACCTATTTAGGCATTTTGCGTTAAAGCATTGGAAAGAACCAACCCAGGTGAAGGTCATAGGAAGTCGAAGTGGGTATACCACATTGGAGGGGGACTACTGTATATACTCGAGTATAAGCCGAGTTTTTCAGCCCATTTTTTAGGCTGAACCCCCCCCCCAGCTTATACTCAAGTGAGCCATACCTTTGATTACTAAAACTGCGTGTGTCTCCCGCTGTGCCATGCTGTGCCATGCAGTCTGTTTGGTGGCCGTCCATTGTAACAAAGCCACGCCTCCTCCTCGTCTGTGATAGAGGAAAACAGATACAATGCTGGGAAACTGTATCAGCGTTCCGTCTATCACAGATGAGGAGGTGGGGCTTTGTTACAATGGACGGCTGAAAAGACTGCATAACACAGAAGGAGACACGCTATTTTAGTAATCAAAAGTACGGCTGCAGATTGGCACAGTGAGACTGCAAATGGGCACAATTAGACTGCAAATGGTCACAGTGAGACTGCAAATGGGCACAATTAGACTGCAAATGGGCACAGTGAGGCTGCAGATGGGCATTGTTTACCCAGTAGCTGCTGTATTTTCCCACCCTAGGCTTATACTCGAGTCAAAATAATATTTTCCCATTTTTTTGTGGTAAAATTAGGTGCTTAGGCTTATAGCCGGGTCGGCCTATACACGAGTATATACGGTAATATAGTTTGTCAAATATCCAGGCAAGAAACTCGCTGGATATACGAATTAAAATCTCATCAACCACAGGGGTTAAATGTTGATTGGGATATAAATAGTTTTATAAACAAACAGTCAAATAAATATACGCCGTTTAATTAATCAGGAACCATTTACAATTTATTTTTTAGTATAATCATTTTAGCAATATTTTAGTCATTTTAACAATTTTTGATATTAATTCCAGTAATTCATTATTGATATAATAGTAAAATATGTCTAAGTGTCATCATGATGAACATATATATATTTTTTTTTTTTTTAAGTTGTGCACTTGCAAGTTGCAGAGCACTTGAAGCACAAGTTCTAGTTGACACTTTTCCAATTTGTAGCAAATGTATTTATTTATTTATTTTAAAGGAGAACTATATTTTTTATTCGCTTTACAAAGGTGGTGTTAACAATCCCATTAACAGCTTTATAGAAAAATATACTGTACATTATATCCTGGAAGTTATACAGACAACTGCAGTTGCCTCTTAAAAATAAAAACAAAAATTCAGCCTTGAAAAAAATAAAATTAAACCAGAGTTGCTGAAGAAAAATAATTGCATTAAAGGATGGGGGGAAAAAAAACCAAAAAACTTATTTTTTTTTTAAAGGTATATTTTACACCAAAGGGATCAATGGCTATTTTCAGAAATGTACAGGCCTAATTTAAATTTGTAGCAAATTTTAGGTGGCAAGTCTCTAGCAAGAGCAAAGTTGCAGTGGTGAGTCTACAGGAGGCGCTCTGCAAGTCTACAGCACTAGCCATAACTGAACCAGAACATGCAACAGACATGCAGAATGTTTGCAAAAAAAGTTGATCTGGGAGTCATGCAATGCGGACTTGCTGTAATTGTGCAACAAACTTGTGAAGCCTGGCAAGTCTAGCAATAGCTTAAAAAACAAAAAATACTGCGCTACAACTAAATAAATATACCCCCAAAAAAGCAGCAGTTAAACAGTGAGATGTGCACCAAAATACCAAAAAGAAAAAAGAAATAACCGCGCTAAATGTTAGTAAAAAATGTGAAATGATCTTGAAAACTTCAGTAGAAAAATTCATGTGTATGTGTAAACCATTGCGATAATCAGAAAATTATACATAAGTCCATACATATAACTATAAATCAAAAGGTGATGTCCATGTGTAGTAGATGGGAATCCTTATATATAATGATTAACCAATATCAGTCCCAGAAAGAAACCCATGAATGGACACAACCAGACTCGGTGGTAAAGATGAGAGAGACACCACACTCAGTGATCCGCCACCACACAAATATTGCGCTTACCGCAAGGCAAGCAAAAAACAGCCTATATTCTGTCCTGGTATGGGAAATCCAGCTGATGTACTTTGACTGCATACAGCGTAGCTAGGAGGATATAGCGAGGACCCCAACCTCTCATCTCACAGGCATGTGAATGAAAAGAAACTGACCATAGTGTAATACTGGCAAGATGGTTTAATAAAAGAAGGTAGAAAACTTACATGAATAGATTAAAATACAGCAAATAGCCGGCCGGCATAGCGAGCACCCGTCCACACTAGGAACGCTCTGACGTCATCGCCATCCTAGTGTGGATGGGTGCTCGCTATGCCGGCCGGCTATTTGCTGTATTTTAATCTATTCATGTAAGTTTTCTACCTTCTTTTATTAAACCATCTTGCCAGTATTACACTATGGTCAGTTTCTTTTCATTCACATGCCTGTGAGATGAGAGGTTGGGGTCCTCGCTATAAACCTCCTAGCTACGCTGTATGCAGTCAAAGTACATCAGCTGGATTTCCCATACCAGGACGGAATATAGGCTGTTTTTTGCTTGCCTTGCAGTAAGCGCAATATTTGTGTGGTGGCGGATCACTGAGTGTGGTGTCTCTCTCATCTTTACCACCGAGTCTGGTTGTGTCCATTCATGGGTTTATCATTATATATAAGGATTCCCATCTACTACACATGGACATCACCTTTTGATTTATAGTTATATGTATGGACTTATGTATAATTTTCTGATTATCGCAATGGTTTACACATACACATGAATTTTTCTACTGAAGTTTTCAAGATCATTTCACATTTTTTACTAACATTTAGCGCGGTTATTTCTTTTTTCTTACTAGCAATAGCTTAGCAAGTAATTTTCAAACTTGTAGCTAGTGGAGTCCGTGCCTCAATGCGTTATGGTAGTGGTCATAATGTTATGGCTGATCAGGATATAACTCAGATATAAGTCTAGGCAGAATCAGTTCACAACTGTAGAAAAGCTCAAATAATTAAAACAAATGCTGTTTAAAGGGTGAGAATTCAAGGGAAGCTTGTTCCAACATTTAGAACAATAACTGTATTCTCTATATCTGGCAATGTTTATAAAAATAAAGCATTATTACGAATTCCACATACAGGGGATCTTCCAGGATCTTTGTATGTTTGCTATTATACATTTTGATATGTACCAATATATAGCAAAAGTATTATTTTTGTTTTACATTTATCATTAAAAAGCTGTCCTTGAGCTTCAGGCCAGTGACTTTGCCTAGGCTGAAATGATGTCATCAGTCTGCTGCAGGCAGCAAGAAGCATTTCCTCCTCTCTTCCACTTTTGGACTGAAACATTGTAACTTTGCAGCGAGCCGCAAGGTGGGGGGGTTTCAGCAGGGGCTGATCCATATCAGACATTTGTAGACACAGCCAAGAATTGCATAGATACCAGGATTTACATAATTGTGACATTTCTGAGCTAGTGTGTTAAGCCGGCCATACATGGAGCAAATTTCTTTCCTGCAACCTCGGGTTGCAGGAAAGAAAAACTTTGCTAGATTCCCCCATCGACACAGATAGTGTTGATGCAGGAATCCCTCCTGCCGGGCCAATGTCTTCTCCCAGTTGGGGGGGGGGAGCCGCCCCCGCTTGGAGAAAAGAAGAATAAACGCCATTGATAATTGAAGGTAAAACCTGGCATGCTGGTTGTACCCAAGTTGGTCAACCTGCCCATACACGGTTCAAATCTCAGGCCGGTTCCTGGATGAGATTGGAACCATGCATGGCCTGCCTTAGTCTTGGAAGTAAATGCTGACCCTGACTGGTGTCTGAATAATGATGGCACCACCCTTCTGGAGAGAAAAGCTGATGAAGACATTGTCATTTGCAGTAAGGATACATACTTGATTTTTTTTTAAATGAAAGTTTAGTGTCACTTTAATTCTGTTCTCTATAAACTGGATTACTGCTTTAATTCCATTTAGAGAACCACCCACACAGTACATTGTTACTCACGTTTAGGTTTAGTGTCATCCTCTTCAGTGCTTTCTTCCAGTTCTTTTGGAGCAAACTTCATGAGATTAGACACAACTGCAGACCCAACCAAGACAGAGTGGCCAAATGAACGTTTCTCAACTACGAAAATACTCAGTGGTGGATGGAGGTATGTTTGCTCTGGAAGCTCCTGCAATAACATGAATATCATCACATCTATCTGTAGCATTTTTCTGCTTGTACAATAAAAGTTACAGCAGATTATATATTATAATCCCATCAAAAATAGAACATTAGTTGTAAATAGTATTACATTTAACTTAAAGTCTCTGTAAACCCTAAAAATGAACTAATCTTAATAGGGGAAGAAGATACCATGCTAGTATGCCCACTTCCCACTAATTGGTATAACAGAATCTGTGTTGTAGCAAAGGGACTGTAAAAGGGCATACATGTAGTGAGTAAAACCAACAAAACAGAAAAATATCACATAAAATTGCAAATTTACTATACAAAAGTTAAAAAAGACATAGTAGTAACCACATCCATGTGTTGCACTCAGTTAAAGTTCGCATCTATAATACAGAGAATTTCTATTTTTACAAAACTGGTCCACATAAGAAGCTTGATGCATTTCAAGAACACTCTTTCTTCTTCAGGAGCGCATGTGAGCACCTATGATGTCCAGAACAGGGTCAGTATATAAATATGTCATGTGCAATAAGAGTTCCAGCAACATGATAGAACAGCAGGAGCATAGCGTGGATCATAGAACTAGGTTGCCGTACAGCCACGCCCTGACATGTTTCATCACATCGACTTATTCATGGTAAGTCGATGTGACGAAACATGTCGGGGCGTGGCTATACGGCTATACAGTAACCTAGTTCAATGTGTGACGCTCTGCGGTGTTCGGCTGTGACGGGTCTGTGCTGCTGACTGGCTAACGAGAGGAGGGTGAAATTATCAGCTGCATCCCGGGTCCGCCGTGACCATAATATACCACCAATGCTCAGTTACAGGAGATACCCTGAAATGCCTTTTTATATTGGAATCATGTGAGTGCAATGGTTGATGATTGTGTGCATTTGTTTTAATAAATGATTTTACGGTATCACACTATTGGAGGCGCTTTTATCATTTCATGTCTAAAATTGGAAACGCATCCTTTTGTTGAACACTGCTGGAGATCGAGGAATTTAACTTACCCTGATTAACCCTGGTGGGTTGTTAAAACAGCTTACTTGCCGAGCATGAGAGTGCAAGGCAAATCTTTGTGGTGAGTGCGGTTTCAAAGGAGTGATTCACAGTCACAATCGGTGTGGTGGAAGGAAATTTTATAAGAAGTGCATAAGAAGATTAGTCACTGAACAGTTTGTGGAATATTTCACCTTGTATGGACTTTTATGATTTTTATTTTGTATTTTAATTTATCCTACTTCTTTATATCACTATTTTATTTTATCCATTTATGGTATAATGTCCATTCATTTGGACTCATTATGGAAACACGTATTTGTATATTATTAATATATTAGATTGGATGTCACTATATTGAGGTGAACACAGCGCCACTATTTTTTCAGATAAAATACTTTTTTTTCATTTTTACTTCATTTAATTTGGCAGCTTTAGGGACTTTTTGCAGTATATACAAGAGCGCAGTGGGGGAACAGCAAGTTGGGGTACGTGGAACTTGTTGACTGCTTTTAAATTCAATAACTCATATTGGTGAGAAAAGTTCCAAGAAAGTCTGTTCAGTTCTTGTGTAAAAACTCAAAAATTGATTTAATAATAAAATAGGAAAATATTACAAGAACAATATCAAAATATAGAATGTAAAAATAACATCACTAATGTAGTTACATTCTTGAAATGAAGATTGTATATATAAACAGATGTATATATATATAATTAGATGTGTGTCTTTGTATGTGTGTAGCTATGGCAGCTTCCTTGAGTGTGTCTGAAGCAAATCTGCCCAACTCTGCTTCTGTTCCTAGGTTTTACTTATATATATATATATATACATACAGTGGGGACGGAAAGTATTCAGACCCCCTTCAATTTTTCACTCTTTGTTATATTGCAGCCATTTGCTAAAAGCATTTAAGTTCATTTTTTCCTCATTAATGTACACACAGCACCCCATATTGACAGAAAGACACAGAATTGTTGACATTTTTGCAGATTTATTAAAAAAGAAAAACTGAAATATCACATGGTCCTAAGTATTCAGACCCTTTGCTCAGTATTTAGTAGAAGCACCCCTTTGATCTAATACAGCCATGAGTCTTTTTGGGAAAGATGCAACAAGTTTTCACACCTGGATTCGGGGATCCTCTGCCATTCCTCCTTGCAGATCCTCTCCAGTTCTGTCAGGTTGGATGGTAAACGTTGGTGGACAGCCATTTGTAGGTCTCTCCAGAGATGCTCAATTGGGTTTAAGTCAGGGCTCTGGCTGGGCCATTCAAGAACAGTCACGGAGTTGCTGTGAAGCCACTCCTTCGTTATTTTAGCTGTGTGCTTAGGGTCATTGTCTTGTTGGAAGGTAAGCCTTCAGCCCAGTCTGAGGTCCTGAGCACTCTGGAGAAGTTTTTCGTCCAGGATATCCCTGTACTTGGCCGCATTCATCTTTCCCTCCATTGCAACCAGTCATCCTGTCCCTGCAGCTGAAAAACACCCCCACAGTATGATGCTGCCACCACCATGCTTCACTGTTGGGACTGTATTGGACAGGTGATGAGCAGTGCCTGGTTTTCTCCACACATACTGCTTAGAATTAAGGCCAAAAAGTTCTATCTTGGTCTCATCAGACCAAAGAATCCTATTTCTCACCATCTTGGAGCCCTTCAGGTGTTTTTTAGCAAACTCCATGGCTTTCATGTGTCTTGCACTAAGGAGAGGCTTCCGTCGGGCCACTCTGCCATAAAGCCCCGTCTGGTGGAGGGTTGCAGTGATGGTTGACTTTCTACAACTTTCTCCCATCTCCCGACTGCATCTCTGGAGCTCAGCCATAGTGATCTTTGGGTTCTTCTTTACCTCTCTCACCAAGGCTCTTCTCCCCCGATAGCTCAGTTTGGCCAGATGGCCAGCTCTAGGAAGGGTTCTGGTCGTCCCAAACCTCTTCCATTTAAGGATTATGGAGGCCACTGGGCTCTTAGGAACCTTAAGTGAAATTTTTTTGCAACCTTGGCCAGATCTATGCCTTGCCACAATTCTGTCTCTGAGCTCTTCAGGCAGTTCCTTCGACCTCATGATTCTCATTTGCTCTGACATGCACTGTAAGCTGTAAGGTCTTATATAGACAGGTGTGTGGCTTTCCTAATCAAGTCCAATCAGTATAATCAAACACAGCTGGACTCAAATGAAGGTGTAGAACCATCTCAAGGATGATCAGAAGAAATGGACAGCACCTGAGTTAAATATATGAGTGTCACAGCAAAGGGTCCGAATACTTAGGATCATGTGATATTTCAGTTTTTCTCTTTCAATAAAACTGCAAAGATGTCAACAATTCTGTGTCTTTCTGTCAATATGGGGTGCTGTGTGTACATTAATGAGGAAAAAAATGAACTTAAATGATTTTAGCAAATAGCTGCAATATAACAAAGAGTGAAAAATTTAAGGGGGTCTGATTACTTTCCGCCCCCACTGTGTGTGTGTGTGTGTGTATGTATATATATATATATATATATATATATATATATATATATATATATATATATGCACAAACTTTATGTATCTTCAAGAAGCATGTAACTTTATCTATTTATGATGGGAGGATGGTAAGAACCCAGCTCAAGCTTAATTACTACCACATGTTCACTCTCCATAAGAATGTTTATGGAATTATAACAAAAAGTGTATATTTTCACATAAGTATAAAGTCTATATATTTCACTTTTTCCATATCTAGAAAATATAAATATATTCAAGTCAATCATTCCATCAAGACCCAATCCATTCATTCATTTGCTAATATTTGTTAATTGATAAATATTACATATTAGATTAAAGAAACTTTCTAACAGTGCTGTTATATTGTTCTTTGTTCATTGTATTTACACCGGGTTCCACTGGTTAATTATACAGCTACATTAACCCCATGTTAGCACTGATTACAGTGAGCCCAGAACTAAATTTACCTAACCTAGCACCTATCTAGGAGGGTGTTACACATATCTATGGGGACTTACCACATCCACGCATTTAACCAGTTCAGTGAAATTGGGAAATTCCTTGTAGGTTACAATGACTTCAGATTCCACCTTTTTCCCGGCACATTCAATGCGCACTTGAGGTTGTGTAACTTCAAACAAGTTGATCCTCCTAAGATCTCGCAGCCCCCAGAAAAGTACCTGTAAAGTAAATTAAATCTCAAGCTTTTTATCTTTAAGATACAGCAGCAATATATGTTCATGATGCTTTTTTTTTTTTAAGAAATTTTATTTTTACTAGACATCAGAGGTTACATACAATATCAATTCCAACACATAAATGTGTTCATAGAAGCACATATACACAAAGTAAGCAATATTCACCTGCCAAAAAAAAATTGTTACGTATTTCACATGTCATAAGTAACCATATTCAAATACTCAATGGTAAATTCTGACCAGCGATATTCCTCCAAGCCTAGTAAGTGCTCCCCCCCCCCCAAAGGGTTAAGATTAACCTCAACACAAATGAACATTTCAAACATATTTCCAAGAGAAAAAAAAAAAAAAAAAACAGCAACTACAGGTCTTTTAGAGTGTTCTCCTACTTTTTTCCACCCCTGGGTTTATAGTCCCTCCTTGTCCCTTCCCCATAGTAATTCAGATGTCCACCTCCCCCTCTAGTGTGTCAGTAGAATCAATCCAAGAAAACCACACCTTCCTAAATTTTTTGGGGGCATCCCCTTGCCTCATACGTCATTCTGTAAAGCGGACCTAACTAACCTCATCCACATCCCCAAAGTTAGAGTTTCTACATGGATCCATTGATTCCTCACTATAAGCTTGCAGAAATAAGAGAAGATGAGTCTACGGAACAGTTTCGTAGCTGCATCCATCTCCTCATCTTCAATAACTCCCAGTAGACATAATAAGGGGTTGCATATATTAGGAAGACCAAAATGGTCCACTATGAACTCTGTCACCTGAGGCCATAAGGGTCTTACTTTGGAACACTTCCACAACATGTGGAGGAAAGAATAACCTCACCCAACTGCAATTTATAACATAACGCAGAGTCCCGCTTATGTATATGAAATAGACATAAAGGGGTATAATATGCCTGTTGTAGCTATCCAAAGGGCATTAGCTCACCCAACCAATTGTGAATCCCCAGGACCCAGAGCCACATATATCTGGAGACCAGCTCTGCAGGATCCAGATGCAGCAAAACTGCCTCCAGTTTAATATTGTGAAGCTGAGCAAAACCTCCCCCAAACTGGGCTAATGCGGCGTGAGGAAGCTGTGCATAATTTTATTTTTCCTTTTTTTTAATATATATTTTTTTTTATTTCTTTAATAACAACAGACAAAACAAGACAAAACAAAATATCATACACATTGGAGCAAAATATTAAAGCAAGGTCAAGATCCAAGCACATTACATATCAGCCATCAATTCAAAGAATAGAAAACAAACAAAAAAAAAGATAATTAACGTAGGAGTATTTTTTACTGTGCTAGGATCTAAACCATCCTATTTAACAAATTAAATATCAATCCACATCTAATAATCTAATATAGCAAAAAATAAATAAATAAACTTTAGTCCATTCCAACCACATTGGCCCCCTTCCATCCTATATATGTGCACGTAGGTCTGCGAGTGCGCGTAGGTCTGCGAGTGCACGTACCGTAGTTCTGCGAGTGGTCTGCGAGTGCACGTAGGTCTGCGAGTACCTGTGTATTGTCTTGTTGAGTACCTGTGTACTTGTCTTGTGTATTAGTGTCAGGAAGCTAGTTGTTAGGTAATTTGGACAAGATATAATCATAATAATAATAGGCACGATGCCGTGGGTGTGCGGGTGTGGAGAGGCGACTCTTTGTACATCTTGCCGCATGTATGCATTCCTTGATCATCCGATCGAGGGTGAATACTGCTGTGCAAAATGTAAGCGCATTGTTTCCCTGGAAGCCCAGGTTCTGAATCTGGGGAAGCAACTGTCAGCACTGAGAAGTCCATCCATACTAAAGGAGAGCCAGGAATGTACACGGCAGGTGCCGGCAGGGGCCAGCAAAGAGGCGGGTGGAGACAAAGAGGTGCAGTCACTAGCAAAGAGCAGATGGATGACAGTCAGGAAGGGTAGAGGGGGAAGTGCCAGGGGGGCCGATCCAGGGCAGGAGCATCCCAATAAGTACGCTCCATTGAGTGACATTGGTGAAACCAGTCAGGGACCAGCACTGCGGGAGCTGAGGGACTCTCCTAGCTGCCAGGGGAAGAACTCCTCCAGTGAGAGTGGGGGGGAAGCGAAGGGAAAGAAAAGACAGATTCTGGTGGTAGGGAACTCAATTCTTTTTTTTTTTTTAAAAGAACATGTTTATTGTTGTCAAAAAACACATCATACAAATAAAAGAAACGTGTCATGTCAGCAGCATCAATGGTTATGAGCATTACATATATTCTAACTTGCATTTCCATCATTGTTTACACCGGACTAAGGAGGTACTAGTATGTGCATAGCTTGGATATTGTAACTAGGTTAGCCATATACATTGTAATGTTCATATTAAACTAGACATTTCCCCAGACTACCGTCCTAGAATAATGAAAACCGTAGCCTCCATAATCTTGCAGCTATACATTAGTGATCATGTAGTACAGGTATTATCGTTGGTTAGCCATGCGCTCCATATCTTATGGTACTTTTTAGGACAACCCCTGTGTATGTAGAGTACTTTTTTATATGGCAGGGACGCATTTACCTCTCTCAACCAGTCCTGGACAGAAGGAGAGGTGGTTCTCAACCAGTGTTTGGCAATTAGTTTCCTAGCACTAAACAGTGTTTCACTGAGGAGTGTATCCAGAGGCCTGGACAAGGTGTCTGGGAGTAGACCCAGTAAGCACGGCCTGGGGTCTAGTTGTAGTGGTGAACCCATATGGTCGTGGAGGAATTTTATAATCTGCGTCCAGTATTCAGTTATTACTGGACATGACCAGATCAAGTGGAAAAAGGAACATGGAGTGCCTAGACATCTTGGGCAATTTAGATTCTGGCTTGGAGAGAATTTGGCTATTCTGGCAGGTGTGAGATAAGACTTATGAATAATGTACAATTGAGTCAGGCGTTCGGATAATTTAGGTGAGGTTTTCCATACATTTTCCAATATATTTTCCCAATCAGTGTTGTCTATTTGGCCGAGGTCTGCCTCCCATTTGAATTTTGCTATATCTACTATTCTGGCAGTGGTTCTAGTACGTAATGCGGTGTACAGGTTGGATATAAGTTTTTCTGGAGAGGAGCCTGTGATGATGTCCACCAGAGGGAGCGTTTGTGGATTGGGAAAAACGTTTGTAAATTGCGCCTGAAGCGCGTGTTTTAGTTGCAAATAGCTAAATTGCATAGTAGAGGGAAGGTCAAACTCTTCGCAGAGTGTTTGGAAGTGTCTTACCCCAAATATAGTGATAACCTGGAAGAGGAACACTATGCCCCTTGCAGCCCACCTCTTAGCCCCCTGTAAGATCAGTAGTTCCCTCAGAAGGGGATTGTGCCATAAGGGTGTGTGTGAATGGAAATAGTCGGTACTGGACATTTTGATCACTTTTCCCCATACATAGCAGTGCTGGTGTAACAGTGGGTGCCGTACCTTATTTGTTCGTCTCCTGCTCTCATTCCTAAATAGGACTTGTAGTGGGGAGTGCATATTATCATTTGGTCTTTCACATACCAATGTTTGATATCTAAGTTCGTCAGTCTTGTGAATATGATAGAAATGTGAAAGCTGTGCAGCTATATAATAGGTGTGTAGATCTGGTATGGCCGCTCCACCTGACGAGGTTGGGTTTTTAATCGTGTTCCAAGCAAGTTTGTGCCTGTTAGACCCCCATATGAAAGAGTTGATGATTTGATCCATCTTTTTAAAGATCTCTAGTGGGATTAGCACTGGGGAGTTCCAAAATATGTACAAAAGTTTTGGCAGAAGTACCATTTTAAATAAATTAATTCTCCCCATTACTCCTAGAGGAAGCCTGGCCCAGGATTGTGTGCGAGATTTTAGAAGGGGGAAGAGTGGTTCGATGTTATTTACTATAAATTCATGGAGATCTCTTGTAATAGTTACGCCCAGATATTTAATTGAGGCCACTCTTTGTAGTGGAAGGGAGGCCGCATGATGGGAGGGAGGTGAGTGGTCAAGGGGAGAATCTGTGATTTGGACCAGTTCATATTTAGCCCTGAATGCTTTCCAAATTCCCCGATAATATCAAGAACGCTTTGAAGAGAAGGGCCAGTGTGCTCTAGATATTGAAGCATATCGTCGGCATATAAACTCAGTTTTTCTGTTAGGGGTCCCTTGGTCAGTCCTCGTACATTTGGGCTTAACCTGAGTGAAATGGCCAGGGGTTCCACAGCCAGGGCATAGAGTAGAGGGGACAACGGGCATCCCTGTCTGGTTCCGCGTCCCAGGGGGAAGGGGTCGGATGTGTGCCCATTAACTACCACTCTAGCCAAGGGGGAGTAGTATAGTAATTTTACCCATTTAATAAACTTGGGCCCGAATCCAAACCCCTTAAGGCATTCCCACAGGTACCCCCATTCCACCGAATCAAAAGCTTTTGCGGCGTCTAACGCCACCACCGCCCTGTCTCCTACGTTCTCACGATCAGCTTGAATGTTCATGTATAATCGTCGTAAGCTCATGGCTGTATTCTTGCCAGGCATGAACCCCGTTTGATCCGAATTTATTAAGGAGAGAATACTTTGGTTAAGGCGCATGGACAAAATTTTGGCTAGTATTTTAATGTCCGCTTGGAGGAGCGAGATTGGGCGGTAGGATTCTAGGTGGTGGGGGTCCTTGCCTGGTTTGGGAATCACTATGATTACTGCTTGACGAAGGGATTCAGGTAGGGTCTCGGTTTCAAATATATGGTTAAACAGCAGCAATAATTCAGGGATAAGAATTTCCAAGTAGGCTGCATAAAAGTCGAGTGGTAAACCATCGCCTCCAGGGGCTTTTGCTGGTGCCAGAGATGCTATGGCGAGTGCTATTTCATCCAAGTTAAGGGGGGCCTCTAGCTCAGTGACTTGGGATTCTGACAATTGGGGAAAGGGGATGTCTTTAAGAAAGGTCTGGGTCTCTTGTGTAGTGACTTGTACTTTCGAGGAGTATAGGTCCATAAAGTATGTTTGAAAGGCTTTTGCCACTGTTGGAGGGTCTGAGTATGTGACAGAGTTTGGCCCAAGGAGTGTAACCACCACTGGTGGACTCATATCCTGACGAGCAAGGTATGCTAATAATTTGCCCGCGCGTTAGGGAACTCAATTCTTAGAAAGATAGAGAGGCCAGTCTGTAACAAAGACCTGAAGCGCCGAACAGTATGTTGTCTACCGGTCGCTCGGGTTCGGCACATCACGGATCTGGTGGACAGATTACTGGGAGGGGCTGGGGAAGACCAAGCTGTCATGGTGCACGTTGGCACCAATGACAAAGTCAGAGGCAGATGGAGTGTCCTAAAGAACGATTTTAGGGACTTAAGAGCTAAATTGAAGAAAAGGACCTCCAAGGTAGTATTCTCAGGAATACTACTGGTACATCGAGCCACACCAGAAAGGCAGAGGGAGATTAGGGAAGTAAACAAGTGGCTGAAGAGCTGGTGTAGTAAGGAGGGGGTTGGGTTCCTGGAGGACTGGGCCGACTTCTCAGTCGATAACCGGTACTATAGAAGGGACGGACTGCACCTAAATGAGGAGGGTACAGATCAGCTGGGAATGAAGATAGCCAAAAAGTTAGAGGGGTTTTTAAACTAGGTAATGGGGGGGAGGGTCCAGAGGTAGAGATAGTCAGCGCGGAACATATTCCAGAGGGCAGTTTTGGGGGCATTAGTGGTAGGTTGACCAAAGCACAAAAACCCAAGTTAAGTACAGTAGCAAGTCCTAGTTGCAATCTCGGAACACCCAATACGAGGATAATATTCGACCAGTCTAAACTACGTGGCATGTTCACCAATGACAGGAGCCTGGCAGAAAAGATGGGTGAACTAGAGATACTGTTGTACGAGGAGGATTTGGATTTTGTGGGAATTTCAGAGACCTGGTTCAACAGCTTTCATGATTGGCTGGCAAACATTCAAGGGTATACCCTTTATCGCAAGGATAGAGAGGGTAAAAAAGGGGGAGGGGTATGCCTATATATCAAGAATAATGTACAAGTGAATGTGAAAGATGACATCACTAAGGGAGCTAGGAAGGAGGTGGAATCCTTATGGGTAGAGCTCCAAAGGGATGAAGCTAAGGGGAAAATAATACTGGGAGTATGCTATAGGCCCCCTAACCTGAGGGAGGAAGTGGAGACAGATCTCCTATCACAATTTGGATTAGCAGCAAGGACAGGAAGTGTTATCATAATGGGGGATTTTAATTTTCCAGACATAGACTGGGCGGAGGGAACCGCGCATTCATCTAAGGCTTGCCAGTTCCTTAATGCCTTGCAGGACAATTTTACAGGTCAGATGGTAGACGCACCAACTAGAAATAAAGCATTACTGGATCTACTGATTACCAACAATACAGACCTGATCACAGATGTGGAAATACGAGGAAATTTAGGTAACAGCGATCACAGGTCAATTAGTTTCAGTATAAATCACACAAATAGGAAACATAAAGGGAATACAAAGACACTGAATTTTAAAAGAGCCAACTTCCCTAAACTACGAACCTTGCTAGAAGGCATAAATTGGGACAAAATCTTAGGAACAAAGAACAAAGAGGAGAGAAGGGTTCGCTTTAAGAGCATATTAAATAAGGGCATTAGCCAATGCATCCCATTGGGTAATACATTTAAAAGAGCGAACAAAAGTCCTGGATGGCTTAACTCCAATGTAAAAATGCATATAAAAGCAAAGGAGAAGGCCTTCCAAAAATACATGGTTGGGAGATCATCATCAGCATTCAGACTTTATAAAGAATGCAACAAGAAATGTAAGGGTGCAATAAGGATGGCTAAGATAGAACATGAAAGACACATAGCGGAGGAGAGCAAACAAAAATCCCAAGAAATTCTTTAAGTATGTAAACAGTAAAAAGGGGAGGATAGACCATATTGGCCCCATAAAGAATGAGGAAGGACATCTGGTTACAAAAGGATGGGGAGATGGCGAAGGTATTGAATTTATTCTTCTCCTCAGTCTTCACGAGGGAATCGGGGGGCTTCAGTAACCAAAACTGCAGTGTTTATCCTCAGGACACATCACAGGAAGCACCTCCATGGTTAACAGAGGACAGAATTAAAATTATACTTGAGAAACTTAACATTAATAAATCACCAGGACCAGATGGCTTGCACCCGAGGGTACTTAGGGAACCCAGTCAAGTGATTGCCAGACCGTTGTTGCTAATTTTTACAGACAGTCTACTTACTGGAACGGTACCAGCTGATGGGAGAAAAGCCAATGTAGCACCAATATCTAAAAAGGGCCAAAAATACATCCCTGGGAATTACAGACCAGTTAGCCTAACATCAATTGTATGTAAACTCTTGGAGGGGATGATAAAGGACTATATACAAGATTTTAGTAATGAGAACGGTATAATTAGCAGTAATCAGCATGGATTCATGAAGAATCGTTCTTGCCAAACCAATCTACTAACCTTCTATGAGGAGGTGAGTTGCCAGCTAGATAAAGGAAAGCCCGTAGACGTGGTGTATCTGGATTTTGCAAAAGCATTTGACACAGTTCCCCATAAACGTTTACTGTACAAAATAAGGTCCGTTGGCATGGACCATAGCGTGAGTACATAGATTGAAAACTGGCTACAAGGGCGAGTTCAGAGGGTGGTGATAAATGGGGAGTACTCAGAATGGTCAGGGGTGGGTAGTGGGGTCCCCCAGGGTTCTGTGCTGGGACCAATCCTATTTAATTTGTTCATAAACGACCTGGAGGATGGGATAAACAGTTCAATCTCTGTATTTGCAGACGATACTAAGCTAAGCAGGGCAATAACTTCTCCGCAGGATGTGGAAACCTTGCAAAAAGATCTGAACAAATTAATGGGGTGGGCAACTACATGGCAAATGAGGTTCAATGTAGAAAAATGTAAAATAATGCATTTGGGTGGCAAAAATATGAATGCAATCTATACACTGGGGGGAGAACCTCTGGGGGAATCTAGGATGGAAAAGGATCTGGGGTCCTAGTAGATGATAGGCTCAGCAATGGCATGCAAGCTGCTGCTAACAAAGCAAACAGAACATTGGCATGCATTAAAAAGGGGATCAACTCCAGAAATAAAACGATAATTCTCCCGCTCTACAAGTCTCTGGTCCGCACCTAGAGTATGCTGTCCAGTTCTGGGCACCAGTCCTCAGGAAGGATGTACTGGAAATGGAGCGAGTACAAAGAGGGCAACAAAGCTAATAAAGGGTCTGGAGGATATTAGTTATGAGGAAAAGTTGCGAGCACTGAACTTATTCTCTCTGGAGAAAAGAAGCTTGAGAGGGGATATGATTTGAATATACAAATACCATTCTGGTGACCCCACAAGAGGAATAAAACTTTTTTGCAGAAGAGAGTTTAACAAGACTCGTGGTCACTCATTAAGGTTAGAAGAAAAGAGGTTTAACCTTAAACTACGTAGAGGGTTCTTTACTGTAAGAGCGGCAAGGATGTGGAACTCCCTTCCACAGGCTGTGGTCTCAGCGGGGGGGCATCGATAGTTTCAAGAAACTATTAGATAAGCACCTGAATGAATACAACATACAGGGATATACAATGTAATACTGACATATAATCACACACATAGGTTGGACTTGATGGACTTGTGTCTTTTTTCAACCTCACCTACTATGTAACTATATATAAATGTCTATATTAAATCCATTGGTCAGTAACCCTCGTGGGCATAAGATGCCATATATGGCTTATCCAGCCACTTTGCCCAGACTTTGTCAAACTTACTAGGGCAGCCCCTATTCGTGTAAGTGTCTCTATACAGTGGAAAATTATTTACCAATTGTTTCCAATATACAAGCGTAGGAGCAAAGGGTTTTTTCCAATGTAAGGCAATAGCTTTTCTTGCATAAAATAATGTAATATTAGCAAACGCTCCCTCTGACACTGTAGGGAAAGTGGCCTCCACCAGACCCAACAAGCATACAGACATTGAAAGCTGTAAAGGAGCGGAAGTGATAGAATTCAACAAATCCACCACTTCCACCCAAAAAATTAAGTATATATGGGCAAGTCCAGAAGATGTGTGTGAAATCCCCCTGAATGGCTCCACACCGCCAACACTCGAGTAAGCACATAGGATTTATCTTTTGAAGTCTGTGTGGTGTAATATATGCTCTATGTGCCAATTTAAATTGAATCATAAGGTCTCACACGGATACCAAGGATCGCAGAGGGAAATCCCACACACTTCGTCTTCTAAGTCCAAATCCGCTATGTCTTGCATCCACCTAGCTCTAAGACCCTCCAATGGCAGGAGGGAAATTAAGGTTAAAGCGGAGCTCCGCCAAAATGTTTTTTTTTAAAAGTCAGCAGCTACAAATACTGCAGCTGCTGACTTTTAAAACATGGACACTTACCTGTCCAGGGCGCCCGCGATGTCGGCACCTGAGGCCGAACCGTCTCTCGGTCCTCGGGTGCTGCCGCCTCCATCTTCGGGAAGGGAATCAGGAAGTGAAGCCGTGCGGCTTCACTTCCCGGTTCCCTACTGCGCATGCGCAAGTCGTGCAGCGCAATACGGCTGGTCCCTGCTGTCTCTGTGACCCGTGTGTTTCCCAGCAGACAGCGGGGGTGAACAGGATGTGGCGTAAATAACCGCAGATTCTGCGGCTATCTACGCCGGAAGTGGGTACAGATACCTGTAATATACAGGTATCTGCACCCCCCTCCCCCCCTGAAAGGTGCCAACTGTGACACCGGAGGGGGGGGAGGAATCCGATGAGTGGAAGTTCCACTTTTGGGTGGAACTCCACTTTAAATGAGAATATAATATAGAGGTGGACCTCTCCAAACATTCAGACCTAAGTACTGATTCTAGAGTGGGTTGTATAATTATTAAGCTATCTTGTAGAAACTGGGCATGAAAGGTATGAGAAAAAGCTGAAAATATCTAAATAAATGAGAACTAGGCAAGTTTAAAGTTGAAGCAAGTGTAGAAAAGTTAGACAATTTCTGATCAGTGACCACCTGAAAAAGTAATTTGATATTATACTTAGTCCATGCAATGGGCTCAGATAATTTATAAAATTGAGAAAGGGTAGGGTTAAACCATAACAGAGCATTTGCTGAGATCGCATCCTTAAGATAATGCTCATATCTAAGGCCAGCCTCCCGAGCTCGAATAGTATTGAGCATTGAAGCAGTCAACTGGTAGGGTGCCCTCCGGGCCCCTGAATACAAGTGCCCTTAAGAGCTTCTATAGAACCCACCACTGCTGCTTCCAACCGGGTAGAGGAGTTAGATAAATCTGGATTTAGCCACCATGCGGCCGTAACCAGCTGAGTCGCTAAAAAATATTTATATAAATCTGGAAAAGCTAGGCCACCTTGGTCACAAGGGCACATCAGGGTGGTCAATTTATACCTGGGGTTTTTTGATCCCCATAAAAAGGATGAGAAAAATTTGATTTAATTTTGTAAAAAAGGAGACAGGGAGCCACTGAGGAGAGTGTCTAAAAAGGTACATAAATTTTGGCATAATTTTCATTTTTAGGAGATTAATGCGTCCCAATAAGGATAATGGTAGAGACTTCCACATTTTCAACTTTAACCCAATATCTCCTAGGATCAGAGTCAAATTCAAGGAGATAAACTCAGAAGCTTGACGAGAAATTACAACTCCTAAGTACTTGAAATCCTCTACCCACTTAAATGGAATATCACTCGAAGCCGTACTACGAGCCTCAATATCTATTGGGAACAACAAGGACTTTGTCCAATTCACCTTCAGCCCAGTATTCATTGAAAAAGAGTCCAAAATCTGTAAAGCCCCTTGCAGAGAAGGTCCAGCATCATTCAAAAATAATAAAAGATCATCTGCATACAAGGCTACCCTCTCCTCCAACCAACCAATCTGCAGCCCCTTAATATTGGGGGAAGTGCAGAGGCCCTCCCCCACAGACCCCATTGCAATAGCGAAGAGGGTCAGAGACAAAGGGCAGCCCTGTCGAGTTCCTCTAAATAACGAAAAGGAAGTTGACATCCCTCCCCCCATTTTCGCTGCAGCTGTGGGATGTCTATATAGAACCTGCAACCATTTTATAAATACCATTGGAAAGCCTATTCTACAGACTACCTCCCATAAAAATGGCCATTCAAGAGTATCAAAATTCTTCTCTATATCTAAAGAGGCAACAACCCTAGATCCTACATTAAGATGTGAAGCATGAATATTAGTAAACAATCTCCACAAATTCACATCAGTGGCCCAACCGGCCATAAACCACGTCTGGTCTGGATCAATAATGTTGGGCATCATCGGTTGTAGTCGTTGGGAGATAAGTTTTGTTAAAATCTTAAAGTCCACACTCAAAAGAGCAATAGGCCTATATGAGGCACAGGATGACGGGTCTTTTGGGGGCTTATAAATTAAGACTATATGGGCATGACTCATTGAATCCAGCAAAGATCCCTCTTTTAAACAATTAGAATAAAGGGAAGCCAGTATGGGAGCAAGGAGATCTCCATGGGCCCTATAGAATTTAATGGGAAGGCCATCAGGTCCGGTCCCCAAGGGTAATGAACCAAATTACTGAAAGGACCTCCTCCGATGTTATAGGGCATACTAACTAACTCTCATTATCTGTTAACCAAGCCAGTGCAACTGAATCCAGCCAACCCGCCAATTCCGTTGGCTGGAAATCGGGTGACAACTGGGATGTATATAATGTCTGATAAAAGTGCCGAAAGGTCTCCAAGATTTTAGACTGTGTAGAAGCCATATCTCCTGAGGGAGTACGTATTTCCGAAATCGGAATACTAGGTTGTTAATTTTTAGCCATCATGGCCAAAAACCGACCGTTATGATCCCCCTGCTCGAAGGATTTCATTTTTTTTTTTATACAGATCCATCCTCGTAGCCTCAGCCATATGTAAATGCAAGGCCCGTTTATGTGGCCTGCAGAGTATCACTATTTACTCGTTTTGCCCTACTAACCGCCTTAATGGCAGATATATACTGTCCTCTGGTATAGGCCTTAAAGGAATCCCATGTTATTACTGAAGTGAAAGACCCCGCGTTAAATTCCCAGTACTTTGCTAAGAGGGGCGGAATTGTATTAACCACATCTGGATGTGATATCCAGTGTGTTCCTAATCTCCACTAAGCTGCATCCCGAAAGTGATGAAGACGAAATGTAAGCATTAGCGGGGCGTGTCAGCCCACTAGGCAAATATTTAACATTTACCATGTCCGCTAATATATCCGAATTGACAAAGGCTAGATCTATATGGGAAGCAGTCTTATAAGAAAATGAAAAACAGGAATATAATCTAGTTAATGGGTTTTTCCATCGCCAAGCTTCTACCAATCCTACCTTCTGAGCCCCAGTACAGAGCTCTCCGGAGAAATATTTAGGAGGCATTAGTCTGTGCATATTTAAAATGGCAAGACCTAGGGACCCTTTTGGTCCTACATAACTGCTCAAAAAAACAAAAACATCCCTCTCACATACTTAATCCCATACCATCTTCCATCTTAGAAAATCCCCCCAAAGACGGGTTACAACAGGGGTCCGCAACCTGCGGCCCGTTGGCCACACCTGGCCTGCCCCTGCTAAATATCCAGCCCGTCAGTGCCCGTGATGAATTTGTGTGCACCCGTCCAGCGGACATTTTCACCGTTCTCCTCTTCATTGGACAGCGGCCGGTATCACAGGGCTGGATGGAAGTGGGAACTGCGGGAGTTAACTTCTCACATTAAACATTGCCAGGAGATCCTAGCAACCAATCACTAGCCTGTTAATGTGAAAAGTTAACTTCAGCAGTTCCTGCCCCCATCCAGCCCTGTGATACCGGCCCATCTCTGCTCTGCTCTACACCTGTGTAAGGTAGGAGAGTTCTACCTACACAGTGTGTGTTTGGGTGAGGGGTGGGGTGCAGGGGGGCAGAGGACACTATGGGGGTACAGAGGACACTGCAGTGGGGGTGGGGGGTGCAGGGGACGGAGGACACTGCTTTGAGGGGCACAGGAAACAACTATGGGGGAGGGGAGCAGAGGACACTATGGGAGTGATGTGAAGGGGGACAGAGGACACTGATATGAGGGTACAGAGGGCACTGCAATAGGGGGGGACCCTATTAGTGACCCCATCACCCCTGGAGACAGGGTCCCCATCTCCCCTCGGAATGGAGACCCCATATCCCCTAAGGGCAGGAACCCCATTTTTCCTAGGGACAGGAACCCCATCTCCAGACCATGCTGACTGGCAGGGCTGGCGTCAGCCACCCTTGAGTGCTAGGATGGGGGAGGGGGTAGTAAAAATCTGAATCCCCAGCCACATGCTCCCTCAGGGTGAACTGGCTTTGTATTAGTGAAGCACCCTAAAGTGAGGTAAACCTGTACTGTTATTATTACTATGTTAGGATTATTATTATCTTCATTTATTGGCAGGTGAATGCGGCCCTCCATGCATTTACATACATTAAATATGGCCCTAAGTGGAAAAAGGTTGCTGACCCCTGCTATAGAGGGTTATTAGGGGGTCTAGACAGAGGCATATCGCCTAGGTTGTGGGAGCATATACAAAAAATCTTCAAAAGACAAAACCTCCCCCACCTCTCCCCCCCCCCCATAAATCAAGTAAGGCTTCATACGACGCCACCTCTGCCATAGTTGTCGCATTCAGAGTTTTGGGAAAAAATGGTAATAGAGATAGATCAGTTGAGAGGCAAAGTAGTAAGCCCTCAAATGCGGCATCGCCAACCCTCCCCAAAACCAAGTGTAGCGCTGGTAGATTTACAATCTACCGCAGTTAGGTAAATTTAGTAAATTGTGTGTTAGGAAGGTTAAAAGTTCGCCTCTGTTCCAGCTTGGCTGATGTTGTGTGTGCTTCCTTGCTGACCGGTGGGTGTCGCTGTTACCATTAGTCAGTGTTGGAAGGGCAATGGGTCGAAGTGTATAGATGCTCCTCTGTCTCGGAGACAAGCTCGGTGGAGGTGGTCCTCCGAGTTGCATTCTGGGAAGGGGGTATTTATGGGACAGACGCCATGTTCTAAGGTCGGTTTTGCAGCCACCTGCTGGCCCTCCTGGCCGACAGGTATGAGTTAAGGAGCTACCTTGTGGTCCTCCGATCGGGAGGCCCACGATGCTACGGCGCAAGGGTGGGTCCAGAGGCTTGTCTGGGGCCTACCACCGCGGCCGAGGAATGGTCCTGAGCTAAAAGAAGTAATTATACAGCATAGTGTTGCCGGTTCAGCTTAAAGGTTCAGGCACTGTGACTGACTGTTCACTGCAGAAGATCTCATACATCCTGTGGCAGAGGATCGTGCAGATTTACCCCCCCCAAGTGAGTCTGTGGCAGAGACTTTAGATTCATGCTGCATACTGGCTGCTAGACCGGTGAGAGAGGCCTATCCAGACGAGCAAAGAGTGCATCCCATGAGGGGAATGCATTCCACATAATTATCTGAATTCTACCGGGACATTTGTCGCTAAGATCTTGTAAGAAGATATTTGAGTTTCTCCTGAAAGTTTCCTTTTCCGTCTCTTTCCTGCTACTTCCTAAAGTTTGACTGTTCAATAAAGCATTGAAAACGTACTCCAGTGTTGGTGCGTGTGTCGTCCAGCAGTAAACTCAACGGAACCCCTAGACCCGGTGTCGGTGAAACAGAGGGAAGTAAAGTGAAGGTAACAGACCCGCTTAAACCAGCAGCTCCACTGAGAGTTAGTGCTACACAAGGATAACTTCAGGGTAGCTAAAGATATTCTGGGAGTATGGGAGCCCCATAAAAAGGTCAGCACTATCGAGTCTATAGCCTGGAAAACCTTTTTTGGCACATACAGTGGGGAAGGAAAGTATTCAGATCCCCTTAAATTTTTCACTCTTTGTTATATTGCAGCCATTTGCTAAAATCATTTAAGTTCATTTTTTTCCTCATTAATGTACACACAGCACCCCATATTGACAGAAAAACACAGAATTGTTGACATTTTTGCAGATTTATTAAAAAAGAAAAACTGAAATATCACATGGTCCTAAGTATTCAGACCCTTTGCTGTGACACTCATATATTTAACTCAGGTGCTGTCCATTTCTTCTGATCATCCTTGAGATGGTTCTACCTTCATTTGAGTCCAGCTGTGTTTGATTATACTGATTGGACTTGATTAGGAAAGCCACAAACCTGTCTATATAAGACCTTACAGCTCACAGTGCATGTCAGAGCAAATGAGAATCATGAGGTCAAAGGAACTGCCTGAAGAGCTCAGAGACAGAATTGTGGCAAGGCACAGATCTGGCCAAGGTTACAAAAACATTTCTGCTGCACTTAACGTTCCTAAGAGCACAGTGGCCTCCATAATCCTTAAATGGAAGATGTTTGGGAGGACCAGAACCCTTCCTAGAGCTGGCCGTCCGGCCAAACTGAGCTATCGGGGGAGAAGAGCCTTGGTGAGAGAGGTAAAGAAGAACCCAAAGATCACTGTGGCTGAGCTCCAGAGATGCAGTCGGGAGATGAGAGAAAGTTGTAGAAAGTCAACCATCACTGCAGCCCTCCACCAGTCGGGGCTTTATGGCAGAGTGGCCCGACGGAAGCCTCTCCTCAGTGCAAGACACATGAAAGCCCGTATGGAGTTTGCTAAAAAAACACCTGAAGGACTCCAAGATGGTTGAGAAATAAGATTTGATTCTCTGGTCTGATGAGACCAAGATAGAAATTTTTGGCCTTAATTCTAAGCGGTATGTGTGGAGAAAACCAGGCACTGCTCATCATCTGTCCAAAACAGTCCCAACAGTGAAGCATGGTGGTGGCAACATCATGCTGTGGGGGTGTTTTTCAGCTGCAGGGACAGGACGACTGGTTGCAATCGAGGGAAAGATGAATGCGGCCAAGTACAGGGATATTCTGGACGAAAACCTTCTCCAGAGTGCTCAGGACCTCAGACTGGGCCGAAGGTTTACCTTCCAACAAGACAACCCTAAGCACACAGTTAAAATAATGAAGAAGTGGCTTCACAACAACTCCGTGACTGTTCTTGAATGGCCCAGCCAGAGCCCTGACTTAAACCCAATTGAGCATCTCTGGAGAGACCTAAAAATGGCTGTCCACCAACGTTTACCATCCAACCTGACAGAACTGGAGAAGATCTGCAAGGAGGAATGGCAGAGGATCCCCAAATCTAGGTGTGAAAAACTTGTTGCATCTTTCCCAAAAAGACTCATGGCTGTATTAGATCAAAAGGGTGCTTCTACTAAATACTGAGCAAAGGGTCTGAATACTTAGGACCATGTGATATTTCAGTTTTTCTTTTTTAATAAATCTGCAAAAATGTCAACAATTCTGTGTTTTTCTGTCAATATGGGGTGCTGTGTGTACATTAATGAGGAAAAAAATGAACTTAAATGATTTTAGCAAATGGCTGCAATATAACAAAGGGTGAAAAATTTAACGGGGTCGGAATACTTTCCGTTCCCACTGTACATGGGGGAATTAGACAATATATATAAGAATTTGGGGAGCAATACAGGATCCTTATTTTTAAAGTCTAACTCCAACCAAAAAGTTTTGGATAAAGTAGGGAGAGTTTAAGGGTTAGACTTTTTCTCTGTTTTTTTTTTTTGTTGTCTGTGTTGCACCATTTCCAACATGATAGAAAGTGAAGGAAAATCCAACATTTTAGACATTTTACCAGAGCAAAAGATGAGTGTAAATTATCCAATGGAGACAATGGTTTTAGTGGCAACTGTGTAAGACAAAAATTCCCTTTACTATGATGTGATTTAATCTTATTTTCTGTTGAGTCTCCTCGTTCCGTGGGATACTGATAGCAAAAAATAAACTGATATGGGTTTTAATCTTTCCCCACTCTATTCATTAGCTATACAATATATACTGTACATTTTAAATATATTACTAAATGAAAACTTGAATAGAGTAGAGAGGGATAACACCACCTGTCAGGTTTTTATCGCTACCTGTGTCCAGTACTGTAGATTCACCCTCTCTATTTGTCCTGAGAAAATCCCAAATTTTAGGTTGTCACCAGAACAGGGATAAAGGGTAAATCTTCCGGTAAGGACACCCATCCTGGCGACCCTGATAGGATTTCCTCTCACTTCCTGTTTTGGCTATGGGACAGCAGGTGAAGAGAAATCTCCCCAATGGGACACAGATGCAAAAAAACTGACAAAGATAATAACGCTTCCTTACTCTATCCAAAATAAAAAATTAAAAAGGTTTTGCCTTTAGTTCTACTTTAAACCAGACCTAACTCAAAACTTTGGTTCTGGTGCTTCCACGTGCTGTTGCAAATAAGTAAAAAAAAAAATAATACTATGGTTTAAAAATTTTTGAGGTTAAAATAGATTTCCAGTGCACCGTCCTCTAGTTCTCCTGCCCCCTCTGTGAATCTCCCTCTCACCTATTTTTTTCTTTTAATTTCCTTACATAATTTCCTTACATTCTAGCTGTCTTCTTGTTGGTCTGATGACGTCACCTGTTCTTTCTTTCCTTGTCCATTGGCATTAGTGGTTGCACACTGCAGAACTCACTGTAGAACTGAAGCACCCTCATGTAATGACCTGTGAGCACTGTTCAGTGATACAGTACTGTGAAGCAAAGCTGGGGTGATGAAACACCCCCAGGGAATGAAAGGTGATCATGACAGAATGGGTTGAATGACACCGGCCTGCCCCCACTGACCCTGAAGGTGGGCAGCAATGGAGGGCTGAGTAGGGTGCTGTAGTGTGGAGAAAGTACTAGAGGGTATTGGATTTTTTGGAACATGGAGGATTTGTTTTTTAAATGTCAGAGTTCTGCTTTAGATTTCTTTTATGTAAATCTATGAAATTTTTGTTTACTGATATATTTACCTCTATTCTGAATTCCTTTAGGATAGGCCGGATGCCTTTTGGAATAATATAACGGTCAGAATTTTCATCCAAATATTCTGGTTCCTGATTTGTTATGTATTCCGGTAAGGCTGGCTAAGGTAAAGAATGTAACAATTTAGAAAAATAACTTGGTAGAAAGAAATAAACAAAAAAATTACAAATAAAGGACAATCATTGTAAATTTCTGATGGGAATTGCAAACCTTTATCGCATAGTTTCCATAAAAGGTATTAGTCAGTTGCTTAAAGCAGACCTTACTGGATGATTAATCAAATCATTGTGTATCGTTAAACAGGTTTTTTCTTCAACTATTGTAGTAACCTTTTTTTCTATCCTTGTATCTCAGAGCTGCTTTCTAACATATATCTGTGGAACTACCTGTATGTGCGCTTTCAGTCTAAAGAGCATTTGTGAGGTCCAGGGCTGTCTTTAACACGGGGGGGGGGGGCAAAAGGGACAGTTGCCCTGGGCCCAATCATTGTTGTAGGGCCCAAGGTAGCTGCCCACGCTGCCCGCAAATCACAGGCCCCATGAGGTCACATACTGATGTTGTATGAGAAGACCTGGATTAAGGTTGGGCTTCTGTGAAGGCCATTTGAAAAAAGAGATTGTGGGCCGAAGGTATTCAAGCACCGCTTATATACAGTACATTGGACTTTAAAGGCTCAATATGGGAGACCACACAAATTGATTACCGTATATAAAATATATGTTTATTCAAAAAAATATTAAAATACATTGACTAAAATATAGGCATGAACTGCCTCCACAAAATCAAGATCCAGATGTTAACAAAAACCGAAATGCAATGCCCCACTATAGCTACCAGAAATGATATATACAGTGAGATACGGGTGTACATACAGGAGTCTGTATATGTCCGGTAGTCAGGTCAACATCTTCACCGGTTCAAGGCTTCCTCGGGACCCAAAATGCTCAGCATCATCATCACAGTGCCCCTGTGCTCACCCCAAGGCTTTGCTGATAAGCACCCCCTGATCTACCACAGTGATGTGAGCAATGTACACATTGAGTAACATTATTGTTTCATATATATTATGTTGTGTTGTTGCTTTTTGTAATTTTTTTGTATATAGTGCTGCCCTACTACTAGCATTTTGGGTCCTGTGGAAGCCTTAAACCAGTGAAACGTTGACCTGACTACCGGAAATATACAGACTCCTATATATACACAACCATATCTTACTGTATAACAATATCAGATAATAATACCAGTAAAATAAACCTATGGGTCCAGCGCTATCTTAACACTTTGCTCAACATTTTCATTAGTAGACACTTTCCTGTATTCCAAGACTCATGGCAGATCACCAAACTCACCTCTTTCATGTAGGTTCTGTTCTCAAGTTCAATGAGCTCAAATGTAGCTATAAGCTCCCCAGCAGGAATATTGCCCTTGAAGATGTCAAAGAACTGAAGGGCAGGTTGGACATATTTAGGTCCTGTGTCTTCTGTCTCTTCTTCATCCAGTAATGTCACAATAGGGGTTGCAAACGCACGACCAAGAAAATCAGGGGCTCCCTACAAGTTATCACAAAGCAAGAAACGGCCTTAAAATTAAACTTGAGATCTGCAGGCATAAAGGGTATATTTTATTCATCTTAAAGATAAACCCTCATACAACAAAATCTAGTCCCTTTTTTTAATTGCAGTGCCTTTAGTGGTTGCTGAAATGGGAGTGAGGTCCAAAAGCTCAAGTGATTGACTCCTTCAGTCTCTGTCCACCCGCTTTGGCCATGTTTTAGGCAGACATAAAAGGTGGGGAGATATTTAGGCATTATACAGGATTCAGGAAAGAATGAGCGAGGCCACAACAAGAAATGAATGTAGCCTTTCAAAATTTTGTCTCACTCCTCATATTAAATGCATACATAAGTAAAAGGGGTTGATGACAGAACCAACTATTGTCTGCATAAAAGAAGAATGGTAGCATCCATTAAATAAGCACAAAATTGTTTTCTGCCTAAACAGGAGTACCTCTTAAATAAGACACATGTTGTGTCAGGCAGGACCAAAACATGGAAGTCAGAGCTAATAGAGGGTATGAAAGCATTATCAAAGCAAATGAGAGAGACCAGCAGGGTGTACTTACAAACTTGTCTTGATCATAAACATTAATAACAATAAGCGGTGGATCATTCCTTAGGTTTTCCTTATTCCCATCCATCAGGAGATTGTCATAGATGAGCATTTCATTCCACATAGGTGCCAGAGTCTCATTAATAACCTGCAGAAACCACAAGCCAGAACCATGATGATGTGGACAGAAAGAACTCTGTTGCCCCCACAATTAGAGCAAGCATTCCTTATAGAAGGGGGGTACATGTTAAAGAGTTTTTTTTTTTTTATTATTACTTGTCATTTTGCCTAACCTGCAAGCACCAAAATATACAGATCAGGGTGGTGGGCCTAGGACAAAATCCTCTTAGGAAAGAAAGGTTTAATATTGAAATGTCAAACAAACTGAAATGAGTGAGGGTATCTAATGTTATATTTAAAAAACAGTATCACGGCTTTGAGTTGGTTCATACATAGGCCTAACGGTAGAATAAAGTTCCCTTTTTTCATTTATTCTTCTCTTCCTCCCTTCCCTTTTCTTCTTTTCTGTCTTTCCTTCCTTCCCTCCTTTCTCTTTCTTCTATTTTCTCCTTCCTTCATTTCTTCCCTATCTTCCCAGCATTTCTTCCCTTCAAAATTTCTTTCTATCTCTATCATTCTCTTTTTCAGTATTTTCAATATTTTTCAATTTTAATGTTTACTACTTTGCTATTCATTCTACTGTAAAGTTACAAAATCACCTAACTATATTGGCCTGGCTATTTCAGATTACTGTCAAAAAATATATCAGTACATATTTCATTGTTCAAAAATGACTGACCAAACTCACAACTAATTTTGCTAAAATAGTGAGGATTTTCGGTTAATAAAAATGAGATTTTCCAGAATATTTTCATGCAGATTCAGAATTCGAAAATGAAGGCAGTTGTGATTCATGAACTGTATGATCCTGCACAGATTGGTTGAGCTTTCTTCGCATATTCTGGTGAATCAAAACGTATGTTATTCATAGATTGTTTTACTTGCAAATTGATTAAAGCAGGCCACAGACCGTGTGAATTTATTTTCTGGAACCACAGGTTGCAGGAAAGAAATTTGCATGATTCCCCCATCAACACAGACAGTGCTAACAGGGAAATCCCTGAAGACAGTGATTATTGCTACCGGATGTACCAGTGATAATCGCAAGTAAAATCCGGCAGGCTGGTTGTACCCAAGTTGATCGATTGATCAACTTGGTACATTCAGCCTGTCCATACAGTGGGGAAAATAATTGTTTGATCCCATGCTGATTTTATTAGTTTGCCCACTTACAAAGAAATAAAGGGTTTATAATTTTTATCATAGGTGTATTTTAAATAATAGAGACAGAATATCAACCAAAAATCCAGAAAAAAACACATGATACAGATGTTATAAATTGAGTTGCAGTTCAGTGAGTAAAATAAGTATTTAATAGCCAAGCAAAACATGACTTAGTACTTGGTGGAGAAACCCTTGTTGACAAGCACAGAGGTAAGACGTTTATTGTAGTTAGTGACCAGGTTTGCACACATATCAGGAGGGATTTTGGTCAACTCTTCTTTACAGATCTTCTCTAAATTCTTAAGGTTTCTTTGCTGTCGCTGGGCAACTCGAAGTTTCCGCTCCATCCATAAATTTTCTATAGGATTAAGGTCTGCAGACTGGCTAGGCCACTCCATGACCTTAATGTGCTTCTTCTTAAGCCACTCCTTTGTTGCCTTGGTGGTCTATTTTGGGTTATTGTCATGCTGAAAGACCCATCTATGACCCATCTTCAGTGTTCTGGCTGAGGGAAGAAGATTCTCATTCAAGATTTTACAATACATGGCCCCATCTATTGGCCCCTCAATGCGGCAAAGTCGGTCTGTACCTTTAGCAGAGAAACAGCCCCAATGCATAATGTTTTCACCTCCGTGCTTGACTGTAGGGATGGTGTTCTTAGGGTCATAGTCAGCATTTTTCTTCCTCCAAACACAGCGAGTCAAGAAGGCACATGTACAGTCATGCCAATGAACATCTAAATGATTCAGAGAAGAATTGGGAGAAAGTGCTGTGGTCAGATGAGACCAAAATTTGAGCCCTTTGGCATTAACTCGACTCGCCGTGTTGGGAGGAAGAAAAATGCTGACTCTAAGAACACCATCTCTACAGTCAAGCAGGTGCATAATACTTTGGGGCTGTTTCTTTGCTAAAGGTACAGGCCGACTTTACCACATTGAAGAGCCAATGGATGGGGCCATGTATAATAGAATCTTGGATGAGAACCTTCTTCCCTCAGCCAGAACACTGAAGATGGGTCATGGATGGGTCTTCCAGCATGACTATGACCCAAAACATACCGCCAAGGCAACAAAGGCGTGGATCAAGAAGAAGCACATTAGGGTCATGGAGTGGCCTAGCCAGTCTCCAGACCTTAATCCTATAGAAAATTTATGGAGGGAGCTGAAACTTCCAGTTGCCAAGAGACAGCCAAGAAACCTTAAGGATTTAAAGAAGATCTGTAAAGAAGAGTGGACCAAAATCCCTCCTGAGATGTGTGCAAGCCTATTCACTAACTACAACAAACGTCTTACCTCTATGCTTGCCAACAAGGCTTTCTCCACCAACTACTGTCATGTGTTGCTTGAGGATCAAATACTTATTTTACTCACTGAATTGCAACTTAATTTATAGCATTTATTTTATGTGTTTTGCTCTGGATTTTTGGTTGATATTTTGTCTCTATCATTAAAATACACCTACGATAAAAAAATTATAGACCCTTAATTTCTTTGTAAGTGGGCAAACTTACAAAATCTGCAGGGGATCAGATAATAATTATTTTCCCCAATCTTGGCCGGTTTAGCAGGAACTGGTCGAGATTCGAACCGTCTATGGTCGGCCTTACTCATCAATACATACAGTGCCTTGAAAAAGTATTCATACCCTTTGAAATTTTCCACATTTTGCCATGTTACAACCAAAAACGTAAATGTATTTTTGTGGGATTTTTATGTGATAGACCAACACAAAGTGGCATATGATTGTGAAGTGGAAGAAAAATGATAAATGGTTTTCAAAATTTTGTACAAATAAATATCTAAAAAGTGCGGTGTGCATTTGTATTCAGCCCCCTTTACTCTGATACCCCTAACTAAAGTCTAGTGGAGCCAATTGCCTTCAGAAGTCACCTAATCAGTAAATAGAGTCTACCTATGTGTAAGTTAATCTAAGTATAAATACAGCTGTTCTGTGAAGCCCTCAGAGCTTTGTTAGAGAACCTTAGTGAACAAACAGCATCAAACACACCAGACAGGTCAGGGATAAAGTTGTAGAGAAGTTTAAAGCAGGGTCAGGTTATAAAAAAAATATCCCAAGCTTTGAACATCTCATGGAGCACTGTTCAATCCATCATCTGAAAATGGAAAGAGTATGGCACAACTGCAAACCTACCAAGACATGGCCATCCACCCAAACTGACAGGCCAGGCAAGGAGAGCATTCATCAGAGAAGCAGCCAAGAGGCCCATGGTATCTCTGGAGGAGCTGCAGAGATCCACAGCTCAGGTGGGAGAATCTGTCCACAGGACAACTATTAGTCGTGCACTCCACAAATCTGGCCTTTATGGAACAGTGGCAAGAAGAAAACCATTGTTGAAAGAAAGCCATAGGAAGTCCTGTTTGCAGTTTACAAGAAGCCATGTGGGGGACACAGCAAACATGTGGAAAAAGGTGCTCTGGTCAGATAAGACTAACATTTATTTTTTTGGCCTAAAAGCAAAATGATATGTGTGGTGGAAGACTAACACTGCGCATCACCGTGAACACACCATCCCCACCGTGAAACATGATGGTGGCAGCATCATGTTGTGGTGGATGCTTTCTTCAGCAGGGAAATGGAAGATGGTCAGAGTTGATGGGAAGATGGATGGAGCCAAATACAGGACAATCTTAGAAGAAAACCTGTTAGAGTCTGCAAAAGACTTGAGACTGGGGCGGAGGTTCATCTTCCAGCAGGACAACAACCCTAAACATACAGCCAGAGCTACAATGGAATGGTTTAGATCAAAGCATGTTCATGTGTTAGAACAGCCCAGTCAAAGTCCAGACCTAAATCCAATTGAGAATCTGTGGCAATAAAATTTCTGTTCACAGACGCTCTCCATCCAATCTGACAGAGCTTGAGCTATTTTGCAAAGAAGAATAAGCAAAAATTTCACTCTCCATATGTGCAAAGCTGGTAGAGACATCCCTAAAAAGCTGAAGCTGTAATTGCAGTGAAAGGTGGTTCTACAAAGTATTGGCTGAATACAAATGTACCCCACACTTTTCACATATTTATCTGTAAAAAAATTGGAATACCATTTATAATTTTTCCTCCACATCACAATTATGTGCCACTTTGTGTTGGTCTATCCCATGAAATCCCAATAAAATACATTTACATTTTTGGTTGTAACATGACAAAATGTGGAAAATGTCAAGGGGTGTGAATACTTTTTCAAGGCACTGTACATTTCCTTAAATACAACAATTCCTTAAATACTGTATACGCAGATGTTTGGCTTCTTTTCCTTCTGTAAACCTCATGTTCAGGTGTTAGGCCTCTTTCACACGGACGATCCGTATGTCCGTTTTTCATCCTTCCGTTTTCGGATGAAAAACGGACATACATTCATCCCTATGGAGCGTCGGATGTCAGCGGTGACATGTCCGCTGACATCCGACCCCGCTCCGATCCGAAAAGTGTAACGGAGGAAAAACCTACTTTTCCATCCGTTTTCGGATCGGATCGGGTGACGACGGACACTACGGTCCGTCATCACCCGATCCCCCATAGGGGAGAGCGGCGCTCTGACAGGTGCATCGCTGCACAGCGTGCAGCGATGCACCTGTCATCTTCCTGCTCAGCGGGGATCGGCGGAGCGATCCCTGCTGAGCTAGCGGATGTTCACGGGGCGGATCATCACTGATCCACCCCGTGTGAAAGAGGCCTTAAAAGGTGACTTATGGTTGTTTTGCTCTTTGGCAGTAAAAACCTAATGTTTATTCTTACCAGTGTATTTTGACATAAGTTTCCAAACACAACCCTAACGAATGGATCGGACAAGCCATTGTCGTCGGCAGGTAGTATTCCCCGAGCCTGGTAAAGATGAGCCCTCAGCTGAAAATAGCGGTAATCTACAGAGATCAAGAGAAGAGGACATGTTCACTATATGCTGTTAGTTATACCTCTACCACCTGGCAAGAGTCTAGATGATAATATTAGGATACCTTTACCCAAGACAGGTATTATTTTTGATTTACTGAATTATTAAAATGTTGGTTCATAGAAGCACATAGAATCATTTGCATCAGTTCCTTCCCTTGCAGGAGTTTACAATCTTTACGCCGGTCAACAGTCAAATGTTTTAAAGCCAATTTCACCATAAAAAATAAACCTACTGGTATGTGTTTGAGCTGTAAAAAGAAATACCTTAAAGTGTTTGTTACCCCAGCATTTAATATTCCTGATATGCGGCTTCTGTACCATGTACTTGTATGAGAAAGTATCCTGTTCTCTTTGTATTGCTTCCTTTGTGTGAAATCCCTGGTGTTCCTGCCAGTCCATCTGCTTTCCTATTAGAAACTGACCACAGTAAGCAGAAAACACCGTGGTCAGTTCTCTAGTTGTGCTGGGAACTCAGCCTGCTCTCCTCCAATGAGCAGATTTGCCTGGACACGCCCCCCACTGCACAACCATTCACTGGGAAGCTCAGTGTAATGCTGTTTCTCCTCCCCCCAGCTCTTATGCAGCTGTGAACAGAGGGAATGTGATAATTATAAAAAGGGGGGGGGGTATTTATAATGTTTTTAATATCTATACAAAAATATTTTACCTTTTGTTTCAGTTTTAAACTAAATGGACTGTTTTACAAGGTGATAGTTTACAATCTCCTGTGATTACTTAGGTTATACTTTATATTGATCCCTGTGCCCTATGGAGCCCCTTGGATCCTAGTCCAGTGCTGTTCAAAGGAGTTTGAATTTTGTTTTTATATGTATACCCTCAACCCATTCCATTCAAAATACTGTAGAAATGAACGACAAAACATTTATGTATACATTGAAAAAACATTATAAATACCCTTTCCCCCCTTTTTTTATATGTGATCACACAACCTCTGTTCTCAGCTGCATACGGAGCTGGGGGAGGAGAAGCAGCACCCCCTCTTCCCAGTTCCCAGTGAATAGCTGTGCAGAGGGGGGGGGGGGGGGTCAGCACAAGCCTGATTATTGGGTTAGCTCCCAGCACAGGTAGAAAACTGCCCACGATGTGCTCTCATGCCTAGTGTGGTCAGTTTTTGATAGGAAATCAGAGGGACTGGCAAGAACACCAGGGATTTAACACAAAAGAAGCAATACAAAGAGAACAGGATATTTGTTCATACAGTACAAGTACATGGTAGAGCAGGCACATATCAAGAATATGAAATGTTGGGTTTACATATTCTTTTAAGGGATAGTTCACCTTTACTACAAAACTGCCTATGCAGGTAAGGGGCATCTGTAGATGAAAACAAACTGTGCAGCTTTGACTAAAAGTTAATAATACCCTTGCTATAGGAATAGGCCATTTACATACCTTATGGAGCTTGACTGGAATACTCCCAGGATGTTGCTAAGTGAGGCCTAGTCATCACTGCTCACCTCCACCATCACAGGAGTGAGTTCTCAAATGCTGAGCTCAGAGCTACTGTATCAGGGGAGAGAAAGAGTATGCGAGGGGGTTTGAATCAGAGAAAGAGCTGACTACTGTATGGTGGAGGTGAGCAGTGATGACTAGGCCTCACTTAGCAACTTCCTGGGAGTATTTATCAACATCCTGGGAGTATGAAAGCTGAAAACTGGCCTGGGCAGGAAAGAGGGTAAAAGTGCCCAGTATTGAAGTGGTTAAACTTAAAAAAAATAAATGCCAAGAACCATTGCAGCTTTCCTATAATTTGAAACTTTCTGCTGATTTACAATGTAAATAACAAAATGGAGCATCTCACCGTCCCTCCGAATCAGGATTGGTGGGTTGGGAGTTGGAGATTCCACCAATTCTCCATCTCTGTCATAAAGGAACTTGTAATCCTCAGGCAGATCCACCGTGCTGTTCTTGACATACTTCTTGACTCCTAGCCACATGTAGATCTCAGCTTTGGCAAAGATTTCACCGCTGTACGATCCCGGAATCTGGGATCAGAAAGAGATTCACCTTAAAAATGACCTCCAATATCTTACCGCCTAATGAATAAAGACATTTTTTTTTTTTATTAGCATGAGTGTTGTCTTGCATGCTTCAATACTAACCCATTTGCAGCATTCCTGTCATGAAAAACGTCCTGTTAGCACAAGTGTCAGAGCCGGTGGACGTGTGCGGGGGCGCGTTAGCACGAACGAACGCATACGGAGGCACGCTAGCACAAACGAGTGTATGTGGGTACGTGGGGGTACGAGCGGGTACGTACGATCGGTACTCGGGTACGCGCGGGAGCGCGTGGACGTAGGATGTGACAGTGTTTGGTGCCAATGGACTTATTTAAAGGAGCCTGTGAGCATGCTTTCTTGCTGTCCAGTCTATAGCGTTTCCTGTGACCCCAAGCTATCTAGTATACCTGTCTACCTGTTTCCCGTTACCCGGCTTGTTCCTGACTTCTCCTGCTTGCTGCCAGTCCCCTGACCTCGGCTTGTTTGACTATTCTCCTGCCTCATCCTACAGTTGTTATCTGCCTGTCTGTTGCCCATCCAGTCCGTGCCCCGACTACTCTTCTGCTTCCGTTTGGTACCTGCTCTGCCCGCCAGTGTTGACCCGGCCTGTCTGACCTCGTTAGTGCTTCAAGTTGTACTACAGAACACCTTCCTGCTGCCTGTTGTTCCTGAGTTCCTGCCAGCTACAGTACTTCTCTGCTCAGTCAGCAGTTCCAGTGTTCCTGCCAGAGTTCCGGTTTATCTTCCCACTACCAGTTGTTCCAGTGCTTCAGTTGTACTACAGAACACCTCCCTGCTGCCTGTTATTCCTGAGTTCCTGCCAGCTACAGTACTTCTCTGCTTAGTCAGCGATTCCAGTGTTCCTGTCAGTCCTCCTTCTGCTGCACCAGAGGTCCAGGTCAGCTCTACACCTGCCACTTGCCAAGCACTTGTGGCCCCCTGTGCTCTTGAGTCCCTGTTTTCTCTATCAGGGGTTCTCGAGCCAGAGGCACATGAGAGGCTGCTCCCTGCATTCTGGGCTCCGCCACCAGGTACGTGACAATTCCCATTGGTTGTTATTTAATTGGCCAATTGTTCTTGACTGAGCAGTATTGACCAACTGGACAAATTCTTTACTGTTATAGATAGAATATGCTATTGTAGAACCACTTTGACTGTTTAGTCTTAGGCTGGCCACTGCCACTTATCTCCCAGTAGCACCCTCAAGCTGGGCTGTTGAGTAAATTTACTTTTTGGCTCCTGCTGTAATCAGAGAAGCAGTAGTTGTTTGGTCTGGTCTGTTCTGGGCTTTACAGGCTGGGAGTTTCATTGCTTCCCCCTACCTCCAGAAGAAGTTTCTGGAGATTAGGGTGGGAAAATTCAAATCACCAGCATGAATCTTGAACAGGGCCTAGCCAATCCCTGGGGAGGACTGTCAAGATGGTGGTTGGGATACTGTTAAATAGTCTGGTGCCCTGAGGAGATTGTCTTTTTCCCTCCTGAGGAAATGGATCTGTGAACTGATAGGAGGGGGGCTGTTTTCCCCTGGAGCCCTTTGGATTGGATGCTGGATTATTTTACAAGAGACTACACCCATGAATTGATCTTGTTCCAGTATCCTGTAAGAACAGCCTTCTTTTTGTGCTGCACCTCAAAGCTACTTCATGGTCCCCAGCCGTGAACCTATAGACTGCTCCAGTCTAGCTATACCTGTGCTAAAGCCATTTCATGGTCCCCAGCCTTGGACCTATGGACTGTTCCAGTCTAACTTTACCAGTGCTAAAGGTACTTCATGGTTCCCCAGTTGTGAACCTATAGACTCCTCCAGTCTAGCTATACCTATGCTAAGGCTACTTCTCAAAGCTACTTCATGGTCCCCAGCTGTGTCCCCTGCAGTGCCTGTGCTAAAGCTACTCTATGGTCACCAGCCATGAACCCATAGACAGTTCCTTTCTACCTGTACTTATGCTATTGTTACTGAGGGAGAGAAGTGTCTTCTGTTAATAATACCTGACGTTTTGGAGTATCCCACATTACTCCAAATTCCCCCCTACCCCAAAAAGATTCTACTAGCAAACACACCTTAAAAGACAACCCCTAGACTGTTCAATGAGCCAGAGTGATTGTTGGAATGTGCCTGGCTGTTTATGCACTGTTTTTGGAAACTACCCCACTTTGGGGGTAGTGCTACATCTCCATCCATAAAAGTGGGAAGATATCTGCCTGTCCTCGGCCAACTCATTCCAGTCGCCATATCAGGAGGTGGTTTCACGTTGCCCTGAATGGGTGGTATCTCTTGAAGGCAAATTGTACTCACAGAAGCAGGCTGTCATTGCTGGCATTCTTCTAAAAATGCAAATTGCCTGGCTGTTCCTGGCTTTAATACATTAGCACACTGAACTGGAACATGAATGCAAAACAGGAAGGTCAATGGAGTCATAACTTCTAGGGCCCATTTACATTATTGTATTACAGTAAAACGTCACAACACATGCTACATGCATTTTTGCAATGCAGTGTCATACATTCTTAATGGCACCCCCAACGCACCTTGCCAACAGATGTCCTTTGCCGTGCAACATGTGGCATTGCACTAACATGCACTCCAATGCACTGTGCTGCCAGAAATTGTGCATGTACCTTTTTTAGTGCGTTAGGCAGCCCACCCACACGAATGGGCTACTTTAACGCAACACACATTAACAAGCGTGCACTAACGCACTACAATGGTGTGAATGGGCCCTTAATCTTTCAAGTCAATTCCCTGCAGTTTCTCCTTCGCTATGGAAATATTCTGTACTGACTAAAATAAGAGACCGCTTATATTTCCTGAGTAGAAGCAATATTTTCACCTTGAAGTAAACGGTGGAGATCTTGCCGCAGTCCTTTCCCTTTTCCTCTTCCACCACGGAGTAAAGGATGTGTTGCGCTGGGATGCGTGCATAGGCCAGACGCTTATTGTTGCTGAACATCCATATCACAATGTCAGGCAGCGTGCACTGAGGCTGGGACAACATGAAACCACACAATCAATTTATAGGAAATTCCAATAATAATTAGCGCCATCTAGTGGCCAATGCTGTATTTTTTATTTTAAACCAGGGGTCTCCAAAGTTTCTGAACAAAGGGCCAGTTTACTGTCCTTCAGACTTTGAAGTGTGTCAGAAAATGCCCTGGCGTCAATGGGACTAAATAACGAACCATCATTGGTGTCATTGAGAAGAATAGTGCACCATCTTTATGATCAGCGGGAGGTATAGTGCCCCATTATTAGTATCAGGGGACGAAATAGTGCCCCGCCTTTAGTATCAGGGGATGGAATATTGCCCCATCATTGGTGTCATTGGGAGGAATAGTGCCCCATTGTAAGTATCAGAAGAAGGAATAGTGCCTCAACATTGGTGTCAGTGGGAAGAATAGGGCCGCTGTTTGGAGACCACTGTTTTAAACCAATGAAAAACATTCAACCAGCACAGGAAATTACCTAATAACATATGTTTTTTCCCAATTTGCACCCCATGGTATAATGCCAGTTATGCACTACCTTCCAACATGACTTTTCATTGTCTTTACCCTGCTTATAATATCATGAAGAAGAATATACTATCATGTGGAAAATAAGAGTATACTTACGATCTTTGGTATCTCTAACTCGGACCTAGTCAACCTATTAACGAATTCCTGCCTGCTTTTCTGTCTACACAAAAGAGGGTACAAGTTTGTAAGAAGAACAAACCTCTTTAGCCAAGAGTCGAATTCTGGTTAAAATCTTCTTCCCGTCGTTAATCTTCTCTTTCACATTGTGCTTGGTCAGTCGGCGTCTGGCTCTCAGTGCTTGTTTGGCAGAGAGAATCTACAGGGATAGAATCCATTTTAAGCGTTACTAAACCCAGGAGCCTGCATTCACTATATCTGGTCACCCACCACACACAGAACACATGGAAATGCAATTATTTTAGTAAATATAAACTGCTAAAAATCTTTTCTCATTAGCAGTATATAGCAGTCTTATGACCAGTGGCGGCCCACAGGGGCTCTGCCCCCTAATTCATGTACCCAGCCCCTAATCTACATGCAGGGAGTCTGACGCATAGATTACAGTGGGGTTTTTTTTTCTTTTTTTTTCTTTTAAAGCACACGATTAGAGCCTGAGGCTCTAATTGGCTTAAAAATGTTTTATATTTGCTATTGACTTCCTAATTCTCCTCCAGGCCAATCAGGAAGTGGGTCCTGAGACCTTGGCCAGGAGGACAGGCAATCCTATTGGCCGCCAAGGAGGAGAAGGGAGGAGACACAGGGGAAGCCGCAGCCCAGAGGAAGCGCTGCTCGCTACCTAGATGAGGTAAGTGCGGGGCTGGTGAATGACCGGGGCGGTTTCCTGTGACTGGGGTGGATTGCCGCTGCCCCCCCAAAAAATAAAAAGATATAGCACCAGCTGCCACTGCTTATGACTTCTATCAGTGTCTGGTTAAAGCTAGTAGGAGAAGTTTTCATTCTTCTCTGACTGTCCTATGAGGCTGCATGACCCCTCTCCCTCTGTCTGGATGGTCCCTGATAGGCCCTGTGCTGATCACATGAACCCTCCCAAGCAAATAAAAAACTCTCTAGCAAACTGAGCATGTGCAGAGTGCCCCCAAGGTTCTGTTCTATCAGCATATGGATTGGGGACTGTGGAAAAAGGGAAGGATCAGAGAAGACAGGATCACACATCCTTTTTACATAATGTGCAGGATTAACCTCTTAGTGAGTAGAACAAGCATGCCTTACTGCATATATAGACTGATTTACTTTCCTGGATTTAGTGTTAAGGAGGGTGACAGTGACAGTGACTGTAGCTGTTTGTATGCTTAGTTGCATTACAGATTACACTGCTATGTAATAATAGCATAATTGTATGATTTGCTTATACATTGTTAAAGCTTGCTTTAGATGTGACACAGCTGTCAGTTTGGGAAGGGTAAGTAGGCATTCTGCATTACTTTTCTACAAATCATGTGGATTAAAGCAGAAATATCTTCAAGAGAAATATCCAAAATAGGTATTTACAGGCGTTTAGCGGCAGAAAAAAAAAAACCCCATCATTTGTGAGTTCAGGAAAGGAGCCTTCCAGCAGGAAAAAACGCCCAACCTGCCTAAACACATCTAAATACGTTTGAGCATTCATTTATTTCAATGGCCAGAATAAATTAATATTCTGCCAATGGAATGAATGAACGCCCAAATGATTGATGTGTCCAAAAACATTTGTAAAACATGGCTTTAGGCATGTTTTTTTTTTTTACGCTGTTTTGCTGGAACTAAGGGGCCAAGCCCAACCCCAGAAAAACAACCCCACACCATAATTCATCCTCCGCCAAATGATTTGGACCAGTGCACAAAGCAAGGTCCATGAAGACAAGGACGAGCAAGTTTGGGGTGGAGAAACCTGACTGGCCTGCAGTCCTGATCTCAACCTGATAGAACTTCTTTGGGATGAATTAGAGCGGAGACTGCAAGCCAGGCCTTCTCGTCCAACATCAGTACCTGGCCTCACAAATGCGCTCCTGGAAGAATGGTCAAACATTCCCATAGACACACTCCTAAACCTTGTGGACAGCCTTCCCAGAAGAGTTGAAGCTGTTATAGCTGCAAAGATTGGGCCAACTCAATATTGAACCCTAGGGACTAAGACTGGGACGCCATTAAAGTTCATGTGTGTGTAAAGGCAGGTGTCACAATACTTTTGACAATATATTGTGTATATGTAACACATATCTATTCTTTCTGTAAAGACCCATGTCTCTGCTCATTGTATTCATATTCAATTGTGCTTTCATTCCACTTCCTTTGGTTAAAGATTTTGACAATATGTCCATCACAGACTTACAACATTGTGAGAAAGAGATTTCATCCTGCACTTGTCCAAGTTGTTGGGGCGAGCCATTGTCCTCTTTCCAGCACTAAGTGAGTACTGCCTGCAAAAGAACAAATCAACATTATCATTATTATGCACAGAATGGATCCATTTAATTCAGTCTCAGTCTGTTTTAGTAGAGTACAAGAGAATGCTTAATCTTGAATCTGTATAATAAATTGAACAAAAGAACGTCTTCTAGCTGCCTGGAGGACCTTGCATATTCTGCCTCTGACATACTGCTGCTAATAGCACATTCTGATTTTATAATTAAAATTTTGCACAACCATGTGACATTCTGTAAAGTAAGCACTAATTAAACTGTGTGTTTAAAAGTTGTGGCAAAACCATTAACCTGCAGCCAGCAACAAATTCTTCTAGGACTTGCTTCAGACGGCCTTCTGGGTTGGATTTAGGCCGTCTTGTGAGTTTCTCCACCTCGTTGAGTCCACGTTCCTGCAGAAGGAATATGTACAGTTACTTTACAACCTTACTCCTTTAACATATAAAGCTTCTGGCGATGAAGGCAGCCAGGAAAGCTTGTCCAAAGACAATCTTCACAAACAAATTATCTTATTTATTGATTGTTGTAATGAGAAGCCTTTTAAATGCTTTTAACTACTAATGCTATACATTACATAGCCCCAACAACACTGAGTCCTGAGAGTGATTAAACATTCCTACCTAGACCTTCAATAAAAAACTGCTAAATGCTGCTTAAGGATTAAGGAATAGGGCCCTTTCACACTGGAATGCAGTGTAGGAAAGGTGCATTTTGTGCATGTTTCCCGCACCGCATGTGCATGCTCTGCTCTGCCCTGAGACGAATTAGTTTGCATATGTAGCGCTATACAAGTTATTCATTCATTCATTCTTGTGAGATGCGCACGGGTGCCTCTAATTGTTAATGTCACCCCAAACATATCACACAAACACAACAGTTTGGTACAGTGCAATCTGAAAAAGTAGTGTGTGACGGGAGGGCCCGTGGAACTCAGAATCTCTTGTTAAGTAGGGGATGCCCTTGTTTCAGCTCCCCATACACCTCTTATGTCTAAGTCACCCTGTGCTATACTGGCACAAGGTGAGTGAGAAAATATATCTTGGACTACTTAAAATGGGACAGTAATATTTGTCCACAATATCTCCCAGGATGTATGTAGAGACTATTCTTGGTTTGATTGATTCTGAACTCAACATGTTAATTGAGTGAGCTGATCACATTGTCCTCTATACAATGTAGGAGACTGACGACACCTATTGGAGCTTCTGCTATTGTGAGAAAATGTCCTGTGGTTGTACTTATGATAATTAACTCTGTTACTGTGTGAAGCTCGGTTCCCACAAGTCTGTGTCCTACAAGTCATGTCTCTGAGTCATCTGATCTGGGTAAATGATTTAGTAAACTAGCTCATGTTAATTAGGTTACATTTGTATTGTTAGAGTAATATGAGCAGGAGAAGGGGGGGAACCTGATCTTCTCCTGTATATAAGACTGTATTTTGATTCTAAATAAAGTCAGTCCATGTTAGCAACAAGCAAGTGTCGTCTTGTTTTGTGCTCAGAGAGGTTGGAATTTCTGATATCTGTATCCAGACTACAAGGAAGTGGTATACTGACGGAAGCACTCAAGTGGAGTGTGGGGCGTTCCGTGACATTGGTGGCAAGCAGCGGGGCGCTTCCCGCAGTCTGGGACATCCAAGCTTCCACCTGGATCCAAGGTCCAGATAGCAGGAGAGGAGAGGTACAGATACCAGCTGCCATGGAGGAGGAATTCAGAAGGAGGTTGCGAGAGATGCAGATACAGCACAGAGGACCAGTATCAGAGCAGGTCCTGCTGGGATGGTGTGATTCTATTCGCTGCAAACTCTGGAAAGAAGCACTAGCCCGTGAGCAGCGACACCAGGGAAAAGTTCTCCCCTCCATCCAGGAAAGGTACTGGTCGCAGTACGGATTGCGGGTGCGGTTTTTGGGAGAAAAACCGCACAAGGAGCAGACAGCTGAATTAAGCAGGCTGGTCTGGGCAGAGATGAAGCTGGATGAGAGCTACAGAGCCCTCCGGTGGCATGTATCCCAAGCATGTCCCTGGATAGCGGATGACAGCCCAACGGAAGGCTTAAGCTACGGCGGCTTGGGACTGTTGTATGTGAAGCTGACAGGGGACCCTAACTTTGGGAGTGATTTGGAGTGGCGGGTGGACGAAATCATGGATTTCAGAGAAAGGCTACTGAACATTTTGGAAGTGCACTGGGCACAGGAAGATTTGGAGTTTCTGACCGTTCAGGAATGGGAGCTGGAGATCGCCTGCAAACGGCTGCTAGACGTTGCTCAGTGCCAGGGCTGGGCTCCCTTTGCCTGGGACTATCAGGAATTACCAGTTGACAACTCTGAAATCCTAGCTGAAGAGTCGGCAATGTGGCAGAGTAATAGTGTGCTTTGCCAACCTGCCCCAGCAGCTATGGAGGCGGAGGTCTTATGGCGGATGCAGCAAGGGCTGACTGACCTTGATGATCCTGTTTCTGCATGGGATTATCTTGGATGGATGCCTGTCCAGCAGCATGCCAGAGAATCGGCAGTGGAAAATCTGGAGATTGCCATTCCCAAAGCTGAAGTGCTGACAACAGGGCAGAGCTCTGCTAACCTCTGCCCAGCAGTGATAGCATCTTCTGGGTTCCATGGACAGGAGATGGTGAACCTCTATCCCCAGACACCAGTTATAGAGGTAGGGGATTTAATAGACTTTTCTGCTGAGGAAGAACAACCTGATGAGCCTCCAGCAGAAGAGCTGGTACTGGGGCCAAGCTTCACTGTGCTCTGTCCAGCACCAACAGTAGGATCCGTGGAGTTACAAGGAACTTTCCCAGTTGAAGCACCGGCAACAACTACAGAGTTCCAGGGAGGCGGGGCAGTCGGCCTCCCTTCCCAACAGTTAGCCGGAGCAGATGGTGTGGGGTTTCCAGCAGAAGGGCTGGCAACAGGGCCGAGTACTGCTGGACTCTGCCCTCAACTAACAGACGATGGATTTCCTGTGAAGGTGGATGGGGCTTCAGTCTCCACCTGTATACCCCAGGGATGCTGGGCAGTCGGCCCAGATCCCCAACAGCATGACGGAGTGAGCTCAGTCACCCTGTCTTCTCTCCAGCAGCAGAAAGGACTCCAGGGAGAAGGGCCAGTCCAGGCCTCTCCCCAGCGGCAGATATGTTCTCTAAGAGAGGCAGAGGTTGGCTGGGTGAGTAATGCTTTGTTTGGAACAATTTGTTTGGGGTACTGTGTGGGTACAGGCATTAGAGGACTGGAACTACTGACTAACTTCGGAGTCAACCCGTCTGGGGTCTCCTCCTGTGTTAGTCTTCTGCCGAAAGGACACTGGAATGCAGTGTAGGAAAGGTGCATTTTGTGCATGTTTCCCGCACCGCATGTGCATGCTCTGCTCTGCCCTGAGACGAATTAGTTTGCATATGTAGCGCTATACAAGTTATTCATTCATTCATTCTTGTGAGATGCGCACGGGTGCCTCTAATTGTTAATGTCACCCCAAACATATCACACAAACACAACAGTTTGGTACAGTGCAATCTGAAAAAGTAATGTGTGACGGGAGGGCCCGTGGAACTCAGAATCTCTTGTTAAGTAGGGGATGCCCTTGTTTCAGCTCCCCATACACCTCTTATGTCTAAGTCACCCTGTGCTATACTGGCACAGGGTGAGTGAGAAAATATATCTTGGACTACTTAAAATGGGACAGTAATATTTGTCCACAATATCTCCCAGGATGTATGTAGAGACTATTCTTGGTTTGATTGATTCTGAACTCAACATGTTAATTGAGTGAGCTGATCACATTGTCCTCTATACAATGTAGGAGACTGACGACACCTATTGGAGCTTCTGCTATTGTGAGAAAATGTCCTGTGGTTGTACTTATGATAATTAACTCTGTTACTGTGTGAAGCTCGGTGCCCACAAGTCTGTGTCCTACAGGTCATGTCTCTGAGTCATCTGGTCTGGGTAAATGATTTAGTAAACTAGCTCAAGTTAATTAGGTTAATTAGGTTACATTTGTATTGATAGAGTAATATGAGCAGGAGGGGGGGAACCTCATCTTCTCCTGTATATAAGACTGTATTTTGATTCTAAATAAAGTCAGTCCATGTTAGCAACAAGCAAGTGTCGCCTTGTTTTGTGCTCAGAGAGGTTGGAATATCTGATATCTGTATCCAGACTACAAGGAAGTGGTATACTGACGGAAGCACTCAAGTGGAGTGTGGGGCGTTCCGTGACACAGTGTTTGCGCAACTTTTTGAACAATCCCATGCATTTGGCAGCCCGTTCAAATGAATGGGGTGTCAAAACCAGATGGCACAGGAACACGCCAGTGTGAACCAGCCCTTTAAGCCTCAAACCTGTGGAGTATTTAAAACCTCTGCTTTTCTGGGGGCATTTTCCTCTGTATTCCCGATGGAGCAAATTATCCACACTTTCTATGCCAAGTGTCACAAGCATAGCCAATGCCGGCTACTGCAAAATAGAATCAAGAGGACATTATCAAACTGAACCATAACTAACTAGTTCCTTCCTAATGCCTGGGACCCAGACCTTTACATGAATTCCTGCCTATAGAGGAGCGGTTCTTCCTGTAACAGAGCAAAGGATCTTGGGACCTGTAGTCCTGCAGTCTACCCTCGCTGTATTTTAGAGCCCCTTCGGAACAACAAATTCCAGAAAGCTGATCCAACAAAGGATTATGGGAGAGCCCGCTCAGCCCGGGAACATCAAAGAGGATGATTGGAGGCTGCTTCTGCATCCAGCTGCATTGGGACACAGCAGCCCAGCCAGTGGTAGTGACACACAGCCTCATCTGCCAGTGCACTAGCAGCCTGCTATATAACTGCTGTGCCTTCTGTGGAGGTTTATAAAAAACTGCTCAGCTCATCTTGTAGTGCCGGAGACCACATCTGTACCGGGATTGGTGAGGGCAGCTGCCCACCTTTCTGTTTACCCAGGTGTATACAGACACTGCTTTAACAAAATCAGACACTGGTTTAACTAAATCAATCAAGGAATCCTTGCATTGCTACCTCCCTAGTTCTGTCTGCAGACCTGACTCTGCCATTCTTCATTACTCTTCATCTTTAATGGGCCCCAACATGCTAGCAGAAGATACTATCCCCAACCTTTGGACTAACTCTATTCCATATCCACAACTACTCATTGCTTACTTAAATGGGTGCCCCTTCTTTAAACAAATATTCATAAAAAGGCATTCACATGATCCCATTGCATTGCACCAGTGGTCACAAGGGAGCTGGCGGTTTTCTTAAACCTCTCCCCCATAACCAGTGCTGCACTCTCAACAGGCATCATTGAGGCACAGTGGTTATTTACAGTCTGTTGACATATTTATTAATTTTCACCTTGTGTTGCTATTGCTTAATCCTTCAAATTGAATACATTGCTGTAAATAATTTGTAACCCCCTAAGTGTTAACTTGAGATATTCTTGAGGTATTCAATACAACTCTGGTTATTGTGTCCATTGTCTTTTTTTACTCTGTGCTGGGTAATATTGATAACTGGTTTGGTGAACATTGTTGGTCTAACTACGTCTAAACCTAGAGTTTTAAAAAGGTTGCAGAGTTTGAAAGGTCAGGACAGCACCAGAGGACAAGCATTATCCACTGGCTCCTACGGGGGTAGCACTACACAAGGAGAATAAGTGATGGGATATCCCTCAGATGGGGTCCGATACAGTAACAAAAGTACATTTGATTTGTAGAGTGGGGGAAGGGTTGGAACATTTATTGGGCTTATAGCACTTCCTATGTTGTCCTGTTCTGGTGACACTCAAACCCTCTCATATCTAGTTCAGGCGTCACTGGGTACCTCTGTCATCACCAGCAACCAAAACTTGAAAGATGTTATTGTCTACCAAGTCTATGAGAAACTCAGATAAAAGATTTGGGCTTTAGCAGTGGTGTTTCCAGTGCTATTTTATTTATAACTTTTTAAATTGTCGAGTACCATGGAGAAGTGAGCACTATACCAGGTTCTGACTCTTACCAGGCGTTCTGCTATCTTGACTATCCAGTTGGAGTTGTACAGCCTCCAGCTGTGATCCTCCCAGTAGCTCCACACATAGACACATGGCCTTTCATTACCCAGAGGTATGTAACTGAATGAACTATATAAAGAAAAATAGCAAACTATGTAAAGCAAGAGATTTACAATTTCATCTTTGGCTACACAAGCATTTACAAAGCAGCATATTAACTGCAGAATAACTAGTCATCTTAAAGTGGTCGGACTCGTATTGATATGATCATATAATCAATAATTCAATTTGACTAAAATATAGATCAATAAACCAGCGCTATCAAAATCAACTAATCAAATATCAGTATACAACTAAATTTCCACCAAATAAAACATACAGTATGTGTTATATGCATAATACATCCATGCAGTGAAAAAAAAACCAGTACAATAAATAAATAAATAACACAATAATATGATAAATTGTCACAATTCCACATATAACAATCCATATATATTTCAGTAAAGAACATGCATGGCAGCTCATTAAAGTCCTCTATCAAAGTCCTCTAATCAGTGTGTCCACTACGCTGGCACTCCTTTCTTTAATCCTTCATCCACTTTCATGCGCAGACTTATAAATCCAAAGCGCTTACCAAACCACTTATTTTTAAATGATCATAAATTTGCTGATATTACGGTTAAGCACCACTGGCACCCCTCTGCTTCCAGTTCTCCCTCCAGTAAAGGTCTTAAGCCCTCCACTCAGCACCATAGATAAAAACAGACAATCGCTATAATGTAGAATGTAATTAAATAATAAAATTGTACTCACATAAAAATTGTAGAACGAGATCCTGTATAATAAAAACCCCGGACACTTCCCGGTTCCACACTGTATCTGACTTCATGTCCACCCTTAGCACGTTTTGTCACAAGGACTTCCTCAGGAGGCAGTAAATATTTCTCCCTGAGGAAGTTCTGATGAAATGCTTTGAGACAAAATTTGTTTTTTGCTGTTTTTTCACTACAGGGATGTATTATTTATACAATACATATGGGTTTATTTGGTGGCAATTTAGCATTGCACTGACACTTGATCAGTTGATTTTGATAGCGCTGGTTTATTGACCTATATATCAATATTTATCCTGGGGGATAACATTTTTCCAGCTATTTTTACAGGTTAGGTGAGAATTGAAGAGCAGGTTGTGTGTGTTATTTAATGCGACTAAAATGATCTAATTGAATGATTAAGCAATTGTTTTTACGCCTACAGTACTGTGAGTCAGCATCCAATGGTTTTAATGTCCCAGCAACAAGTCAGGACATAGGGGTTGCTAACTAGGAGTTTTTTTTTTATCCAGGTTTCTGATCAAAATGACCTACAGGTAAAAAAAAAAAAAAAAAAAAGAATGATCCCCTTGGCTGCAAAGGCTATTTTCTTGAAAAAGGTGAGCTTAGCTTTAAAGCTATAAAAGGTCATAAACACTCCAAATCTCTCCAGTGGGATGCTTTTAAATCTCTGTCTGATTCAGAACTCTACTTCCAACTTCCAGGTGGAGTTCTGAATTTGATTGAGTTTTTGAACAGCATTCCAAGGGAACATTTGGATAGATTTGGAGAGCTTACAGAACTTTAATAACTTAAAGTAGAACTATAGGCAAAACTTGATTTTTTTTTTCATTTTGGATAGAGTAAGGGAGGGTTATAACCCCTGTCATATTTTTTTTTGCCATCTGTCCTCCATTGTGGAGATTTCCCTTCACTTCCTGTCCCATAGCCAAACAGGAAGTGAGGGGAAATCCCTGCAAGTTAGGGGGGAATTTCGTGGGGACCCCCAGGCCACCAGAACTAGCGTCCCCATTGGAAGATTTTTCCTCTATTACTTTTCTGGGGACAATCCAAAATTTTAGATTTTCTCTTATTTTCACTTTCAATGCTAATGGTAAACAGGATGAATAGAGACGGTGAATCTCCGGAACGGGAGCAGATATGGCAATAAAACTTTCAGGTGTTCTAATCTATCTCCACTCTATCCAAAACTAAAAAAAAAGTTTTGCCTTTAGTTATACTTTAAAGCTTAAGTTGATCAGGTTCTGTCTGTTGTGAACATAGTATATATACACTGAGCAAAATTATAAACTCAACACTTTTGCGTTTGCCCCTATTCATCATGAGCTGAACTCAAAGGTCTACAACTTTTTCTATGTACACAAAAGGCCTATTTCTCTCAAATATTGTTCACAAATCTGTCTAAATCTGTGTTAGTGAGCCCTTCTCCTTTGCTGCTGAGATAATCCATCCACCTCACAGGTGTGGCATATCAAGATGCTGATTAGACAGCACTATTATTGCACAGGTGTGCCTTAGGCTGGCCACAATAAAAGGCCACTCTAAAATGTGCAGTTTTATTACACAGCATAATGCCACAGATGTTGCAAGTTTTGAGGGAGCTTGCAGTTGGCATGCTGACTGCAGGAATGTCCACCAGAGCTGTTGCCCTTGAATTGAATGTTGATTTCTCTACCATAAGCCATCTCCAAATGCGTTTCAATTGGCAGTACATCTAACCGGCCTCACAACTGTAGACCACGTGTAACCACACCAGCCCAGGACCTCCACATCCAGCATCTTCACCTCCAAGATCGTCTGAGACCAGCCACCCGGACAGCTGCTGCAACAATCGGTTTGCATAACCAAAGAATTTCTGCACAAACAGTCAGAAACCGTCTCAGGGAAGCTCATCTGCATGCTCGTCGTCCACACCAGGGTCTCAACCTGACTGCAGTTTGTCGCCGTAACCAACTTGAGTGGGAAAATGCTCACATTCGATGGCGTCTGGCACTTTGGAGAGGTGTTCTCTTCATGGATGAATCCCGGTTTTCACTGTACAGGGCAGATGGCAGACAGCGTATATGGCGTTGTGTGGGTGAGCGGTCTGCTGATGTCAACGTTGTGGATCGAGTGGCCCATGGTGGCGGTAGGGTTACGGTATGGGCAGGCATATGCTATGGACAACGAACACAGGTGCATTTTATTGATGACATTTTGAATGCACAGCGATACTGTGACGAGATCCTGAGGCCCATTGTTGTGCCATTCATCCATGACCATCACCTCATGGTGCAGCATGATAATGCACGGCCCCATGTTGGAAGGATCTGTACACAATTCCTGAAAGCTGAAAACATCCCAGTTCTTGCATGGCCATCATACTCACCTGACATGTCACCCATTGAGCATGTTTGGGATGCTCTGGATCCGCATATGTGACAGCGTGTTCCAGTTCCTGCCAATAGCCAGCAACTTCGCACCGGCGTTGAAGAGGAATGGACCAACATTCCACAGGCCATAATCAACAACCTGATCAACTCTATTCGATGGAGATGTGCTGCACTGCGTGAGGCAAATGGTGGTCACACCAGATACTGACTGTTTTTCAAAACCCCCCCCAATACAGAAAAACTGCACATTTTAGAGTGGCCTTTTATGGTGGCCAGCCAGATAAATAGGGGCAAACACAAAAGTGTTGCATTTATAATCTTGCTCAGTGTATGTATATATATATATATATACAGTATAGCTATATGTATTGTATATATTATGGGTGCCATTACACTACATTGTTTGCACCGCTTCAGTAAAGCTCCAAATTGCTTGTATCAATAATTATAATGTAAGCATTGATGTGTGTACACATAAATGCCTACTAAGAAGTCAGCATCACTTTGGGTCAATGAAAATATTTGCTGCAGTGCCCATATGTATGAACCCATAGAGGGCATTTTACTCTGCTCTCCTAAGCTTTGACCTTTGCTGCAAAACTGCAGCAGTTAATAACCATAGACTTAACCATTACTGTAATCATTGTGATATATTACTCGTCTGGTTCTGTGCGCTGAGGTCTCCTTGCAGGCGTCACTGATTTGCCATGTTGGTCCATTTTTAAAGTCACTTCCTCCTCAAAATCTACACTGAGTTCATCCTCTGACCCAGTGTCCAGTAGACCCTGACGTTCCTCTGGTACCGTCTCCAATTTTTCCTTCTTTTTAGAAGATTTAGCAGTGACTATTTCAGCCGTTTTACCATAGTTACCTGTGTAATAGAAAATGTTTAATTTATAAACTGCCACCACATTCTTCATTATTTGCATAAAATCCTTAGTGAACAAATAAGCATTTACCACAGAGTCAGGGGCGGACTGACAACTCATGGGGTCCCCAGGCAATAGGAGATTATGGGGCCCCAGGGCAATAGAAGTTTATGGGGCCCCCGGGAAATAGGAGATTATGGGGCCCCCAGGCAATAGGAGATTATGGGGACCCCAGGCAATAGATTATGGGGCCACACAGTATAGACACACACACATACAGTATACACACACAGTATACACACACAGAATATACATACACACACTGAAAAGGTACTGGAGAGGTGGGGCAGCTATAATCTTGGGATTTTTAAAAAAACACAGATTTTTACATACTGTCCCTGGTTTTATTGAGGCTGGCAACCCTGATGGGGCCCCTTAGTGGCATAGGGCCCTCGGGCAGTGCCCGAGTGCCCGAATGGTCAGTCCGCCCCTGCACAGAGTACTTCCATGATAAAGGATTTGCAGAGGTAATGCTGGTCTTTCTAATATTAAACTCCAACACTGCCTCTTCACTTATTGACTGCTCCTTCAGAGGAAAAATATGTACTAGCTGAGAGGGTGGTGGATGTGCTCCTTCTTACTCAGAATTGTGTGTAATCTAATATCCTGCTATTCAGATCTATTCAATATACAGATCATTCAAGCTATTCACAGCATAGTAGAGTACTAGACTTGAGTACTAGACTTGTATTGTATGCACTTTTTCATTTTTTTCGTGACTAAAAATGTTAACATAAAGAATAACAATAATATATACTAAATACATATATACATGCAGACTATACATAGCCCTTAAATACTGAATCTCTGATTTTTTTTTTAGAGCTATCAGAAAACCATTAATGCTCACCTATAGAAATTTCAAATTTGACAGGTTTGGTTCCAATACTGGGGTCCATCATTGTGACCTCAAATAGCGTTCCAAACAGAAGGAACTCTTCTTTTACTCCTAAGGCATTCTGTGTGAAAAGAAGAATAATGATCAAATACAGGTGGCTTAGAAGACCTTATTAATACTGTGTCTGTGGCACCTCTGGTAAGCTTTTGCTATGCATATGCCAGGGGCGTATGTACAGGGGTCACCATTGCGACCCAGCCACATGCTTCAGAAGGCCTGTGTGACCCCCCCTGTACACCTGGATAGGAGGGCGGCATGGGAGGCGGCATGTAGAAGAACTGATCCCTCCATGTAGGCGCTGAATGCCTGCTTCTCCTCCTCCCCCTCCTGCAGACATTTAGCAACTGCAGGAGGAAAATGGAGGACATTGGTTCATCCACATGCCACTCCCACTGACTCTCTATAAAATGTCCTGCAGCCCCGGGCCTCTGTGTGCTTCCCTGGCCCTTCTGCAGCACTGCCCTGTTTGCCCTCCCACCTCCCGCCAGCTGCTGTGGGGGATCTGTCAGGATGGGGAGCAGGGAAGGGGCTGGTAAATGTGTCATTTACCGGCTACTTCCATGTCTTAATGAATAGAGTCAGTAATAAGTACCAATCACTGAATCTTTTTTGTTTTTTTGTTGTTTTTTTTTTCATTCATTCATAGTTGGGACATAGTAAACTGTGTTTACTATGCCTCAGTTTATGAATGAACAGAAAGCTCTGTACAGAGCTATTTCTGCTCTTTCATTCTGTGCAGCTGAGGTTGCAAAGAATGGGACCGATGAATCTGACCTTAGTCCCCTTCTCTGTCTCAAAAGTGATACATCAGTGGTCTGTTTAGACCCCTGATATTTCACCAACCCCCCCCCCCCCCCCATGACCCCCCTAAAATTGTAAAAAAATAAATAATAAAGTGGTAAAAGATTATAAAAAAAAACAACAAAAATAAAAAACTACCGACACCAGTGGCATAATTACCAGGGTCACAAAGGATGCACTTACAACTGAGCTCTGGCATTCCATGGGGGGGGACCCCAAGACGGCAGGAAAGTGGCCTTCTGTGGGACCGTAATAAAGGGGCCCACGATGGGAGTAAATGTATCAATGGGAAGGGCCTGGGCGGAGGCCAGAGGGTCCCTCATGGTTTCTTTCACCAAGGCCCTGAAGGTTCTAGTTATGTCTCTGGCATATGCTGCTATCAGAACATGCTTCTTTTTAAAACTTGATATTGTAAGCCACCACCCTTAGTCAATACACCACCCACTTGCATTCTTCGTGGCATAAACATAGCAGAAAGGGTGGGACCCTTTTCATAATTGGTGTAGCAGACCTGTAAACCCAAGCACGGGGATCTCACCACCGGAGTTCTGGAAGCTCTCAAGTGGCCTAACCCTTTAACACTCAAAAGCTGAAATATAAGGTTTGTTTGGACTGGCCCTTGATAGTAGATAGTATACTGTATATAAAACTGCATGTTCATAGCATTTATGCATGCATTCAACCAACAGAACCCTTTACAATATCTTTATGAATTACAGTAGTGGTTATGCTCATAGACCTAAATATTGCAGAGTCCTGGTGTTCTGAATAGAACAATTAGTTTGCTAAGGAGACAAGCATTATAACTTAAATTCTCCCTTGTCTTCTGGGTACCTCTGGCAAGGGCAGGATATCATCCACCTCCACAGTGACGGCATTTGGCTGTTCATTGTTCTCTCCGTCTTCTCCTTCAGCACCCTCCGCTGCTGCTGCAGCAGTTGCTGCAGTTGCTTTCTCCTTCTCCTGTGCCTTTTTACTTTTTTTCTTCAGCTTAAGTTTACTGAAGGCATTTTTGAGGGCTTTCAAGGGCTTCTTCTCCTGAACATTATTATTAGAGAATAATTCTAGCGTTACAGCGACCAGGATCCGACCTCGGTAGAAGATCCCCTCGCCAAGACCTTCATTCAGATCCCGATGGACATCTCTCAGTGTATAGTTTTGAGGAGACCCATACAGATTGATCCAGGCTGGGCCAAAAGTTGGGTTAAAGCCAGCTAAGGACAAAGAGAAGGAAAATTAGAAGGCTTGTAGGCTAGGAGGAAAATTTCTGTGTACTGAAAAAAAGAAGGCTTCTGTACTAGTAGTGTGAGACATTTTGCTTGGCTGTTTTAAGGTATCTGGACCAGTCTTTGTTAAGTCAGGTTCCTTGGAACATTAGGGTTCCTCCAGGGGTTGCTAGCTGCAAATTGATTTCTTATCTGAAGGTGCCTGCATAGTTCAAGCTCTGATATCACTCAGTAGAGCAAGTTATATGAGACCAGTGGTGTGTTTTTCCCCTTTCAGGTAAGCAACCGTTGACACTGATGATCAGTTCTTTGTAAGGGGCATTGTTCTCAGTGACCATCAATGTAACTAGCATTCTTTCCAGTAACCCTCTTTGTAAGGGACTCCTACTCCCACTGACCTCCAATATAGGTGGGGGAAGGGGGCTCTCCCAATGATAACACTGTACTGTGGGCAGATAATTCCCTGGAACCTGAAGACGGTCACCTGGGATAAAATGGTTGAGAAAAGTTGAAGTATGGTGCCTGAACTAAAGGTGCTCAAGGCTGATTCAGTCCTAGGTGGTAATATATATAGTTACGTAGTTAATCTGGTTGAAAAAAAGACACAAGTCTATCCAGATTAACACCCAGAGAAAGGAAAAACAACATACTCAAATAGAAAACCTCCATATACACTATTCCAATACCCACAGTTGATCCAGAGGAAGGCAAAAAAAAAAAAAAAAAACTATGATCCAATTTGCTCCACTGGAGGAAAATAATTCCTTCCTGATCCCTTAAGAGGCAATCAGATATTCCATGGATCAACTTTACCTATAAATATTAGTATTCAGTTATATTTTCTGCATTTAGGAAAGAATCCAGGCCCTTCTTAAAACAATCTACTGAGCTGGCCAGAACCAGCTCTTGAGATATCTGCTGCCTATGCCAAGAATACAAAGTAAAGTCTATGTGATTAAATGCAGTTGCTTAGCTACATCGTTTTCTGAAACTCTTGGTGAGTTGTTGATCACAATCTCAGCAAAAGTTAGGCTGGCCATAGACAATGCTAATTTCTTTATTTGCATGATTCCCCCATCAGCACAGACAGTGCTGACAGGGGAATCCCTCCTGCTGGGACAGTGATTATCGCTAGCGGCTATAGCAGTTGCTTGCGATAATTGAACGCAAATCTGGCAGGCTGGTTGTACCCAAGCTGATTGATCACTTGATCAACTTGGGACATTCAGCCTGCCCAATAATGGTTCAAATCTTGGCCTGTTCCTGCTGAACCACCCGAGATTTGAACTGTGTATGGCCGGCCTTAGTTGACAGTTAGATATTCTGTAAGGTTGGGATTAGGTAAGGTAGGGATTTATATACACAGTTATATGAAAAAAGACATTCCCTATCTATTTTGATTAGCATTCCAGTGTGGATCCAAATAAAATTATATTCATATATATTAGTCCATTATTGTGACTGTGAAGTATTTGTCTCACCATTTTTGCTTGGGTCAGATATCTGCTGCAGATCAATAAAATGAGTGGCCAGAGCCACATCCCCGACGTGAGCATCATCCAGGACCTGAATTTTTATCTTCCGAGCTAGAGGAGGGAAAAGTTCAATGAAACTAATTTGCTCATTCCATTCTGGGATGTTGGTGTCATTTTCCACTGAAGTTTCTCCCTAAATGACAAAAGGGTTAGAAGAACAGTTCGGCCATTGGCTGCACAAACTAAACTGAAAAATGATTTACACAAGATCATCAAAGATTATTAATTACATATGTAATGCAACTGAGCTACAGAGTCTGGCCATACCCCTGGTCAATGGCTGACACATCATGTAATTGGTCTGAACCAAAGTCTACACAGACATGGGGTATAGATTGCTGTATTTATAAGCTGGAGCAGTGGGAACTGTATACAACATACAACTAAAGGCTCCTATATGACAGTATAAACAAGCATTAAATCCTGTTACTATTGGATGCACAAGCCTCAGAATGTAATGAAAAACTTTGTTTTCCTTCCCCTACTGAGACAGATCCTTTTTCAATTGTGTCTCGCACACTCCCCCTTCCAGACACTGCAGCTTAACATGTTCTGCAACATTTGCTGAAGAAAAGCATTCGTACAACATGATGCTGCCACCACCATGTTTCACGGTGGGGATGGTGTGTTCAGAGTGATGTGCAGTTTTCCGCCACACATAGCATTTTGCTTTTAGGCCAAAAAGTTCAATTTTGGGTCTCATCTGAGCAGAGCACCTTCTTCCACATGTTTTCTGTGTCCCTTCTTATAGCTTTCTTTCAACAATGGCTTTCTTCTTGCCACTCTTCCAAAAAGGCCTGTCCTAATAGTTGTTCTGTGGACAGATTCTCCCACCTGAGCTGTGGATTTCTGCAGCTACTCCAGAGTTACCGTGGGCCTCTTGGCTGCTTCTCTGATTAACGTTCTCCTTGCCTGGCCTGTCAGTTTAGGTGTTTAGGTTTTGCAGTTGTGCCATACTCTTTCCATTTTCTGGTGATGGATTGAACAGTGCTCTGTGAGATGTTCAAAGTTTGGGATATTTTTTATAACCTAACCCTGCTTTAAACTTCTCCATAACTTTATCCCTGACCTGTCTGGCGTATTCCTTGGCTTTCATGATGCTGTTTGTTTACTAAGGTTCTCTAACAAACCTCTGAGGACTTCACAGAAAAGCTGTATTTATACTGAGATTAAATTACACACAAGTGGACTTTTTACTAATTAAGTGACTTTTGGATGCAATTGGTTCCACTAGATATTAGTTAGGGGTATCAGAGTAAAGGGGGCTAAATACAAATGCACACCACACTTTTCACATATTTATTTGTAAAAAAAATTTAAAACCATTTATCATTTTCCTTCCACTTCACAATTATGTGCCACTTTGTGTTGGTCTATCACATACAATACCAATAAAATACATTTACTTTTTGGTTGTAACATGACAAACAGTGGAAAATTTCAAGGGGTATGAATACTTTTTCAAGGCACTGTATATGCAGTAACGCATGCCTGTTATACTCACTGTGGTACCTAAGGGGTTAATCCTCTGCATTGTGTTAAAAGGCTGTTTGATCCTGTCTTCTTCCACAGTGCCCAAACCATCTCCTAATAGTACAGAGCCTTGGGGGCACTCTGCACATGCTCAGTTTTATTGTGTATTGCTAGAGAGTTTTTGTTTTTCTTGGGAGCGTGCATGTGATTAGCACAGGGCCAATCAGCACTGTCCAGACAGAGGGTCAGGGGTCATGCAGCCTCATAGGACAGTCAGAGGAGAATGAAAACTCCTCCTACAAGCTTTAACCAGGCACTCATAGAAGTCATAAAACTGCTATACATGTATACTGCTGATGAAAACAGGTATTTAGCAGTTTATATTTACTAAAAATAATTGCATTTCCATGTTCTGTGTACTGTGGGAGACCAGAGATAGTGAATGCAGGCTCCTGGGTTTAGTAACACTTTAAAATAAAGTGCTGCAGTACATTCTTTTCCTAATGGGAGGCCATAGTTCAACTTTATAGTATAACTTTTTACGTTTTGGAAAGAGTGGAGATGGACTGGAACACCTATCAGGTTTTTATTGCCGTCTGTGCCCCCGTTAGGGAGATTCATCCTCTGTTTGTCCTGTCTACCATTATCATCGAAAGTGAACGTAAAAGAAAATCCCACGAGGGGAAATGTTCCAATTGCAGACACTAGTTCTGGTGACCCCCAAGGGATTCCCTTAATTTGCAGGGATTACCTCTCACTTCCTGTTTTGGCTATGGGACAGGAAGTGAAGATAAGTCTCCCCAATGGGATATAGATGGCAAGAAAAATCTTACAGGGGTTATAACCCTCCCTTACTCTATCCAAAATGAAAAAAAAACTTTTTGTCTATAGTCCTTCTTTAGATGAAATTTTGATTCTTATACAACCCATTTTGATGCCATCAGGGATGGAACCACACCAAAACACACCCTTGCTTATCTGCAAATGCAATCTCTGAAGGTGAGAGGTACTTACTGTTGTTTTTTGTAAAGAGGAGTGTGCAAGAAAATTGAAACAGAAGTATATAAATTACTGCCACAACATGGGGCTCTGGGAAGTGTGGCTAAGTAGCACTATTGCTTTGTGATGCCGCCATTCTGGTTTCCATGTTCAGCAGTAGGGCAGTTTATACTACATGTTCAGCCTGTGTTAAAGTGAGTTTCTGCTAACAATCCAAAATCTTGACACAGAAAATAGCCAGCTACTGACTAAACTGGCCCTACAGAATAATGCCCCGTACACACGATCGGACTTTCCGCCAACAAAACCGTTCGGCTCAAACTTGTCTTGTATACACACGGTCACACAAATGTTGGCCAACAATTATGAACGTGGGAACGCGGTGACGTACAAGACGTACGGTGAGCCGAGAAAAAGGAAGTTCAACAGCCAGTGCGGCTCCTTCTGCTTGATTCCGAGCATGCGTGAACTTTTGTGCGACGGACTTGTGTACACACGATTGGACTTTACGACAACAAAGTTTTGTTGGCGGAAAATTTGAGAACCTGCTAGCAAACATTTGTTGGCGGAAAGTCCGACAGCAAATGTTCGATGGAGCATACACACGGTCGGACTTTCTGACAACAAGCTCACATCCAACATTTCCCATCTGAAAATCCAACCATGTGTACGCCGCATAAGTCTGTATTAAGCTGGCCACACATAACACAATTTGATTGTGCAATCGCCTTTAGATCTACCAAAAACTTTATAGTACAAGGGCCTGCCTAACTGAACACAAACTGAATGGATTGTATAGGTAGGGCTTTGCATAACATGAGATTGCACAGAGATTGTGCAATCAGTTAGTGATGTTTATGGCCAGCTTCACCATGTATGGGAGCTCATCTATGCTCTATAAAATTATTTGCTATAGACTGGTGCTACAAAAATAAAGACAATAAAAAAGAGATATACATCTAGACTGACATTTAGTAAAGATGTTGGACCATACCTGCTGACCAGCAAATATGACCTGTACATATGGATCAATGAAGACCTTCTTGTCCCCCATGATCTTTGAGAAACTTCCCATGATGCCTTCACTCATGCTGGGTAATCCTTCAGCTTTAAAGATTTTAACACTGATTCTTGACCATGGCCTCTCGGCTGGTATCCTTTTGGGGAGCAATAAGTTCCTACAACAAACAAAATAATGACATTATAGAATCCCGAAGAAGACTAAACCTGTGGAGGGCATGGATGCACATGTAACTGTAAAAAAAAAATAACCATTTTTCATTTTTAAGGGGGAAGGCATAGTGCTTTGTAATTATCTTTACTTTTTTTAGTCAAATAAATAGCAACTACTTTTATTATTTAATTTTTTCAGCCAGCTGCTTAAAAGACTAGCCCTTAAGTAGACCTTTAGTCTCAAAAGGGAGTTTTCCTCCCTACAACCCCTCTTTCCCGTTCTGCGCAAACTAAAATGGCCATTTGTTTTTTGTGCATTTGCATTTTTACAGTTTTTTTTACCGTAGACCTGCCCCCCACCACGCACCACCCAAAGTGTACCTGCTCTTTCTGCTTCCTGGGATATGCACATCAGATATCCAAGGAAGCTGCATAAGCAGGGCAATAGGTGGGCCTGGTGCACATTATCCCTGAAGAGGCAGCCAGGCCATGATGACATCAGAGGGAAAGATGGTGGTGCTGGACCCATGGTGTGGCATTTGAGCAGCAGATTGCAGCAGAAAAACACTGGATTTACTAGTCAGATGAGTATCTGAATTCAGGACACCCCAGCATAACATTTAAGAGAGAGAAAAAAACAGGGGAGTGAGACTGAACTTTGGCAAAAATTAATAGCTGAATCTCAAATTACAGACACAGCTGAATAAGTGGACTATGCTCCCAGTTCTCTAACTGCCCTGTATAGCTCTATGGGGAGGTCTGAATAAGAAAAAAGATTCACTTGAAGATGGATGTTCTCCCTCGATTCTTATATCTTTTTCAAACCATCCATATTCCCACCTCGTTCTTTAAAAGGCTTCGTCAGATTTTTTTCTAAATGCATATGGAAGGGGGACCGTCCCAGGATAAAATATGACACAATGATCCTTCTGAAGGCCCGGGGGGGGAGCTGGGGTCCCACACGCCTCCACATATCATAGGGCGGCGGTTCTCATCCGTATCGTAGATTGGTTTCACCACCCTTCCTCCAAGCTTTGGGTTCAACTGGAGAGACATTTAAATGAGATTGATCTTTGCGCCTTGCCGTGGACTCCTACGGCTCAACGCAAGGATAATACACTCTCTACTGCTCTTACTCGCCAGACACTTCAGATCTGAGACCGTCTGATCTTAGCTGGTAAATTATCGAAACCACAGGGCCCTATGACCCCCCTCTTTGGGACCCTGGCCTTCCTCCCAACTGTAAGTAAGTGGAGATTTTGGACCCTGGAATAGGGATAGTCATAGACGCTTAGTGCAGGTCCTTCACGCTGACCCATCCTTGAGAATGGACATACCCTCCCAGACAGATTTGAGGCCCCCAACAGTGTGGTTACAGAGGGGTCAATTAGTGTCCTACATACGTACTTTCTCTTCCCTCTCAGATATACTAGATGACCCATCAAACTTTGACGAGCTGCTCTTACAACCCGCCAACACACGTAGTATTACTATTATACTCCCTACTACTGAACATCTCTACCCCTGACCTTCCAACATAGATGCAGAAATGGGAAACAGACTTACAACACTCCATCTCCCCTGCTGATTGGCAAAAAAACTTCATCCTGACGCATAGGATTTCCTTGGCAACTAAGACTCAAGAAAAAGGGTTTAAGCTATTGACGAGATGGTACAGGTGCCCAGCGACTATTCAACGGTTTAACCCTTCTTTCCCATCTACTTGTTGGCAATGCCTGCCCTCTAGAGGGACAATGCTCCACATTTGGTGGGCTTGCCCTCCAATTAGGAGGCTCTGGCAAAAAGTCTTTGACCTATACTGCAGGCTGATGGTGACCTCAATTAAGCCCACACCAGAGATATCCCTACTATCTATGCTCCCAGGACCCCTCAAGTCGATTAAAAAAGATATATTGCGCCACTTTCTGGCCACAGTTAGGACAGTGATTCCCCGACATTGGAGATCAGCAGATGTATCTTCCATGGGCGATTGGGCTGTCGAGGTGGATCAGATAAGAGATCTGGAGCGCCTGTTGGCACAGGAATCGGGGAAGTAGGAACAGTTCACCACCACCTGGACATCATGGTCAATATTTCGATACTCTGATGACTTTACTGTATGGGCTATGGAAGCCCCAACCTCATCTTCCGGATAGCCATGCTGGAGTGACCCTTAACTTCTTTACTATCCCTTATTTCTTCCCATGTTATAATTCTCTTCTCTCTCTTTGCTTGCTTCTCCCTCTGATTTGAACCAATCACTCAAGCATATGAATAAAGGCCATATACACAGAATAGTACACTGAAATAAATATCTACTATAAGTCAATAAGAGATCCCTACAGCATAACAGCATATCAGCCTGGATAGGTTGGTCCTCATGACAGTATCACTACGCAAAATTTTAAGGGTAAAATATATGCTGGTTCCTACACGCATGATATCCTTCTCTTATATAGGTGGCTTTTATTTACACTGTGATATCTCATTGTTTCACCAGAGATTATACACCAAAATGTCTCAATCTATACATCTATAGTAAAGGTTCACCTCATTACTATTAGTAAAATGTATGTAATAATATATTGTAAAGTGCTTTCTTCTTCTGTTCTACTATTATCTTGAAATAAAATAAGATTGAAAAGAAAAAAGATTCACAAAGGAAAGCTCTGGCTTTAGAAAACCCATGTGATCGATGTACCCTATAAATAAAAGTTTCATTGTAAAAAAAATATTTTATATAGAAAAAAATATAAAATTTTGTTTAAAAACTTGTACACTTGAAAGAGAATATGAAGGGTTTCAGGCACATCCAGGTGGACAAGACCAGAGTTAGAAATGTTTACAGAGAGATGTCAGCAATAGAATCCCTAAGCCAGGCACTGACTCACACCACCAGGGTCCACCTAAAACTAAAATATCACATTTGGATGGTGTAGCGCTACCCCCAGAGGGGCCAAGCAACTGTCCATTATCTCTGGCTCCAATAAACAGTCTAGGGTTTGGTAATTTATTGCTTGTAGAACTTGTAACATGAAAGAGGTTAGGGTGGTATAGGATACTCCAGGAACACTGAATAGCAACAGGAAGATACACTTCACTAGGCTAGACTTCCCCGAACAGTCTTTATGCCAGGGACAAGAGGAAAATGCCAAATCTGAGACCCTGTAGGAACTGTCTCAATCAGAAGTACCACTTAGCACCCTAAGAACAGCACACAGTCACCAGGATTTTGAACTCAGATTAGTACAAAATGTCATAGAACAGCTGAACACTTCCTAGTTTCCACTGGACATCTCTATATTTCAGTACAACTGCGCTACTTACTTCCAGCTTCCACCAGACACTCTTCAGTGGAGGAGAGGTTAATGCTCAGAATGCCACAGGGCAGCTATACACTTTCCAGCTTCCACCAGACACTCCTCTGTAAGCTCTCCATACCAGATCCTTAGGTGAAGTCCCTTAGCTGACTCCAAAGATACTTCGGAATAGGCCCCCCAGCTCTGCCACAGCTGGGACCTCTATTAACAACAGCAAAACTCCAGTAGAACTGGCTCAAAAGGGGCCGCAGCCCCTGAGGCTGTGGAACTTCTCGTGCAGGACAAGAACCTGGCTGCACCAGACGTCAGACTATTTATATTCTCCCTAGCCACCTGCTGGACACACCTTTCCAGGGATTGGCTGAACCTCAATAAATATTTAAGCTGCCTATTTGATTCTCCCAGCCCTATGTTCTGGAAACTTACATTAAGCAGGGTGAAACAGTAAAACCTGCAACCCGTGAGATCTAGAACAGCCCAAAGAAATCAATAACTGCTCCAATGATTACAGAGGAGCCAAAAAGAACTAACTTTGCCTGACATCCTGGCAGCCTATCTAGGGGGGTGCTACATTGGGATGTTCTTTTAATTGTCATAGGCAAAGGTCTTATTAATGAAGGGCACAATCCACACAAATCTGATATTCCAGTTGTGTGTAGATTCCTGTGGAATGAATAAACTACTTTGTTGTGTATATTAAGCCTCTGCAATGCACTCTCTTGCACTTCAGTCCCCATGTCTTATGGCATATTTCATTCAACAAAGAATGCACACAGAGCCTTGATACTCCTCAGGTAAAGCAGGGGGAGACCTTATTACTCTTATAATTGAAATTGAATATAACTGGCAGGTTTCCTGAATGCTAACATACATAAGGCAATTTTATCATCATCAAACACTCTACTAATGAAATTCTGAAACATGGCTCAGCATGGTGTGTGCACAGAACATTTAACAGAGGATAAGCAAAGTTTATTGTGATTCATGATGGTGAAAGGGATCTGGTGAATTAGGAATACAGTTAGAAATTTTAAACTTACTTTTCAATGTCATCGTTTTGGCTGCTTATGGATGACGGAGGCGCAGTCATTGGGTCTCCCTTCGTTACTACGGTCATATTGCATTTCACAAACCCTTTTATACCCGCCCGGGTATCTTTAGGATCAGTAATCACTGCCCATTTCTGCAGATATCTGTGATCTGAAAAAATACTGATTGAGTATGGGCCATATCATTATAGTTGGGAAATGTTAAAAAAAAAAAAAAAAAAACTTTTTTCTAAAAAAAGGACTTTGTGTTTCCTAAAATACAGTATTTTATGATATACCCTGTATATCACAGTAAATATATTTGGCACTGTTTGCAGGAATCACCCCAGTTACTGTACCTTTTTCGTTATAGACAGTTCCAACATCTATTTTGAATGATCCAATGTGCGTTCCAAAAATAGGTATTGCCTTGGTATGAACAACCTGGTAATAGAAACACCGTAATGTAGCGGATAAAGAAATATATCACCAGTGACCAGACACTTGTCATGTATTAGACCGGGTTCACATCTGCATGCTATGTACGCAGGTACTTTTACAGGTGCTCTGCGTTTTGGACAAATTAATGTAGGTAATGCATGATTTTCAAAAATACAGCAATCAGAGTTTTTTTGTTGTTGTTGCAATGTACAGATGTGCAGTGGCCTAAATCACAGATAAAAAGCTTGTCCATGGAAATGGGTTCATGGTTGTTTGCATGCTTTTTTATCTTTAAAAACACCCCATACCCCAAAACTGCCCTATTATACAAACATTGATCTTCTTAAAATAATGTTTTTTCTGCCTCCTCCTACACCTTGTATCCTCCAGTTGCTCAGGAAAGACAACCAACCTACACCTTGTATCTTCCAGTTGCCCAGGGAGGACAACCATCCTATATTTTGTATCTGCTAGTTTCCCAGGGAAGACAACCATCCCATACCTTGTATCTTCCAGTTGCTCAGGGAAGACAATCATCCTACACCTGGTATCTTCCAGTTTCCCAGGGAGGACAATTATCCTACACCTTGTATCTTCCAGTTTCCCTGGGAGGAGAACCATCCTACACCTACTATCTTTCAGTTTCTCAGGGAGGACAACCATCCTCTACCTATCTTCCAGTTGCCCATGGAGGACAACCATCCTTCATTTTATATCTGCTAGCTTCCCAGGGAAGACAACCATCCTACACCTTATATCTTTCAGTTGCCCCAGGAGGATAGCCATCCTACACCTTGTATCTTCCAGTTTCCAATGGAGGACAACCATCCTACACCTTGTATCTTCCAGTTGCCCAGGGAAGGCAACCATCCTACACCTGGTATCTTCCAGTTTCCCAGGGAGGACAACCATCCTACACCTTTTATATTCCAGTTTCCCAGGGAGAACAACCATCCTACACCTTGTATCTTTCAGTTGCCCAGGGAGGACTACCATCCTACACCTTGCATCTAGCAGTTGCCCAGGGAGCACAACCATTCTACACCCTGTATATTCCAGTTTCCCTGGGAGGAAACAATCCTACACCTTCTATCTTCCAGTTTCTCAGAGAGAACAACCATCCTATACCTATATTCCCATTGCCCAGGGAGGAAACCCCCCCCCCCCCCCACACCTTGTATCTTCCAGTTGCCCCAGGGGAATAGCCATCCTATACCTTCTATCTTCCAGTTTCCCAGGGAGGACAACCATCCTACACCTTGTATCTTCCAGTTGCCCAGGGAAGACAACCATCCTACACCTGATATCTTCCAGTTTCCCAGGGAGGACAACCATCCTACACCTTGTATCTTCCAGTTTCCCAGGGAGGACAACCATCCTACACCTTTTATATTCCAGTTTCCCAGGGAGAACAACCATCCTACACCTTGTATCTTTCGGTTGCCCAGGGAGGACTACCATCCTACACCTTGTATCTAGCAGTTGCCCAGGGAGGACAACCATTCTACACCCTGTATCTTCCAGTTTCCCTGGGAGGACAACAACCCTTTACCTTCTATCTTCCAGTTTCTCAGAGAGGACAACCATCCTATACCTATATTCCTGTTGCCCAGGGAGGAACCCTCCCCCCCCTACACCTTGTATCTTCCAGTTGCCCCAGGAGGATAGCCATCCTATACCTTCTATCTTCCAGTTTCCCAGGGAGGACAACCATCCTGCACCTTGTATCTTCCAGTTTCCCAGGGAGGACAACCATCCTATACCTATCTTCCAGTTGCCCAGGGAGGACAACCATCCTACACTTTGTATCTAGCAGTTGCCCAGGGAGGACAACCATCCTACACTTTGTATCTTCCAGTTTCCCTGGGAGGACAACCATCCTACACCTTCTATCTTCCAGTTTCTCAGAGAGGACAACCATCCTATACCTATTTTCCAGTTGCCCAGGGAGGACAACCATCCTACACCTTGTATCTTTCAGTTGCCCCAGGAGGATAGCCATCCTACACCTTGTATCTTGCGGTCTCCTAGGGATGACAACCATCCTACACCTTCTATCTTCAGGTGCCCAGGGAGAATAACCATCCTACACCTTGTATCTTGTAGTTGCCCAGGGAGGACAACCATCCTACACCTTGTATCTACCAGTTTCCCAGGGAGGACAACCATCCTAAACCTTGTATCTTACAGTTGCCCAGGGAGTGCAACCTTCCTACACCTTGTATATTCCAGTTTCCAAAGGAGGACAACCATCCTACACCTTGTATCTTCCAGTTTTCCAGGGAGGACAACCAGCCTACAACTTGTATCTTCCAGTTGCCCCAGGAGGATAGCCATCCTACACCTTGTATATTTCAGTTGCTCATGGAGGACAACCATCACTTATAGTGGCAAATAAGAAGCCAGTACAGGGCCAAAGGATGTGGCCCAAATATCAACCACAGAAGCATTTTCAAGCCGCATGATATGCAATTTTGTTGCAAATTTAACAAGTTTTCAAAAAAATTCTATCAAGAAAACCTACCACCAACCGGTATGATGGTTTTAGCATTTTGAGAGAAACTGTTGGTGGCAGGTTGAAGGAAGAGATGGATAACCCAACACTACCATACAGAAGATACTGAAACTTTATTGTGGAAATCCACAGATAGCCTTATGACTAACTGCTCTATAGAGTGAAACGCGTCAATGTTTGCCCCTGTATTTATGGAGCTGAAGCTAAAGTTGTGTGAAGTTGGGCACTGCAATAGGGGTCAAGTACCAATGCAAAAAAAAGCTTTACAAAAATACCAAAGGGTATGCATCTTTGAAGGCAACACTGAAAAACGCAAACATTTTTAATTAAAATGCCCAGGGGATGGTTTAAAACTGTATTGCTGTGGAACAGTACGGTATTCTAGGACAGACCGTAAATCAATAATGATAATACCTAACCTGTACCCTCATCCCTAATGATTCCCTACAGCACAGGTATGTAATAGTTTATTGATTCATATAGTTTATGCAGTATGAGACAACAGGAAGTAAAAAACATCTACTGTACATAGTTTTTCGCAAATGTTTACAAGCATCAGAGTTCCTGACACCAGTACAATGACGTACAGATGCAGTGTACAAACGAACACCCCAGCATGTGACCAATGAGAAACCAGTAGGGTGGCTTAGTGGTTAGTTTTGCGGCTCTGTAACCTTCCTAGGTTCATTTCGGACCAGGATTGTCTTCATATCAATATGGAGTTTTTCTGTTTTCTCAGAGTCTGGGTTCCCGTTTTGCACTTCTGCCGCGCCAATTATGAGTGGTTTCTTCCAGTTTCCCAGGGAGGACAACTGTCCTACACCTTGTATCTTTGAGTTGTCCAGGGAGGACAGCTGTCCTACACCTCATATCTTTTTGTTGCCCTGGGAGAGCAACCATCCCTTTTAGTGGCAAATAGGAAACCAGTACAGGGCCAGAGGAAGTGGGCAAAATGTCAGCCACAGAATCATTTTCAATGCAGGTTGTATGGTATGCAATTTTGTTGCAAACTCAACCAGCTTTCAAACAAATTCCATCAAGTAAACCCACTACCAAACGCTATGATGGTTTTCCATTTTCTGTTTTCTCAGAGTGGGCAATAAATAGAGTTTCTAGTCTAAGCTTAGTTCCCATTTTGCACATTTGCTGTGCCAATTATGAGTGGTGTCTGCCCTTTCTGCTGAAATTGTTTTTTTAACATTATGGATTATGTAATAGGAGGTTCTAAAACCCACAAAGGTGGATGGGAACACCAAAAACTCCAAGGTTGACAGAATTGAGAGTTATGGTCCTCGTTTATGGAATACTCAAGGCATATAAAAAAGCCAGGGGCTGGTTCAGCCTAGGGGGGCTCTGCCGATAACTAATATGTCACTCTCGGGGGGGACTAATCCTTTAAGCTCCAAAATTTTGGCTGTTGTGAACCTAATCTGTGACAACCCTTTTCTGGCTATTGCATCACTGAAAACAAGCGTCTGAACTTGACCATGGCCACTTTGCAATGGATCTTACGTAACATTAGAGTTTCAAACGATACAAGTGGCTCTGAACCCCTGATGTGCACTGGAATACTAAAAATTATTAAGTCTGGGTGGAGCTGATCTAACCTTAAAATACTCATCTGCTCAGTGCATAAACATTTTAAAACACACTTACCGATAACTCAATAAGTTTGTCGAATACAACCTCACGAGGCTCAAGGAAGTCATATACGAAATACTATGAAAAAAGAAAATTTACATTTGGATATTAAATGTCACAGAATATAAATATCTGTTCACAAACTATGTTCCAGAGATTTTAGGAGGATTGTTATGGCACATTGGGGTTGATTTACGAAAGGCAAATAGACTGTGTACTTTAAAAAGTGCAGTTGCACTTATTTTCCCCAGTGCTTAGTGAATGTGGTGAAGCTTCACTTTGTAAAGAATAACCAATAAGGTACAAGGAAAATTTAAAAAAACAGAATTTTTGCTTGCACATGATTGTATGATGGAAATCAGCAGAGCTTCATCACATTCACTAAGCTCTGGGGAAAATGAGTGCAACTGCATTTGCAAAGTGGGCAGTCTATTTGACTTTAGTAAATTAGCCCCATTAAGATAATTGCTATATAATACTTTAGTGTAAGTAAACAATAAAAAGAATGCAATGCAACTAACTAACAGCAAAAACCAATGGACACTATTCTGTACTTCTACTTCTTGACCTTTCGGCTGCCTTTGATACGGTTAACCACCCCTCCTCAAAAAACTTTACTTCTTTGGTCTTCATGACTGTGCTCTTTGCTGGCTCTCACATAGTTGCCAACATTGTAAAAAAACTTATAGGAACACTTTTGTGTCTGTAGCCGGAGTATTATTATAATTTGGGGGTGCGGCATTCGTTTTAAGACGTGGCCTAGAGGGAAAAGCAAAATGTGAAGCGCGCCGCTGCAAAAAATGGGTCTGGTTTGAACGGGAATAGTGGGCGTGGGGTGCGACTCAAATGGGGTGTGGTCCGAGTCTGAGATGAATGAGGAATGGAGGGAAAAAGAAAGAAATAGGGAGGGAAGGAGAAAGAAGGAAGGAAAGAGGGATGGAGGGACAGCAGGCCCAGATCGTACACCACAATAGAAATATGGGTATTCCATAAAGTTTAACAATAAGCAGATAAAGATACTCCAAACACCTGGTGTTAGCACTTCAATCATCCCGGCACCATGGTTGTTATGGTGTCAGTATGATTAAAGCACATTATTACTATTATTATATTACATTGTAATATAAAATAAAATAGTTCAACTCACCTTAATGCAAGAAACAGAGGGAGCCCTGAGCGTGTCCCCTGCCTTTTCGCCTGCCACCAGATGCCATCAGGTGTCCCCAGCAGAGTCTCTCCTTACATCAGGCATTCCCATCAGAGTCCCTCCTTACATCAGGTGTCCCCAGTGTAGTCCCTCTTACAGTGTCCCCAGTGGGGTCTCTCTTACATCAGGTGTCCCCAGTGGAGTGTCTCTTACATCAGGTGTCCCCAGTGCTGTGCCTCTTACATCATGTGTCCCTAGTGGAGTGCCTCTTACATCATGTGTCCCCAGTGAAGTGCCTCTTACATCATTTGTCCCCAGTGCAGAGCCTCTTACATCATGTGTACCCAGTGCAGTGCCTCTTACATCACGTGTCCCCGGTGGAGTGCCTCTTACATCATGTGTCCCCGGCGGAGTGCCTTTTACATCAGGTGTCCCCAGTGCAGTGCCTCTTACATCATGTGTCCCCAGTGGAGTGCCTCTTACATCATGTGTCCCCAGTGGAGTGCCTCTTACATGTGTCCCCAGTGCAGTGCCTCTTACATCATGTGTCCCCAGTGGAGTGCCTCTTACATCATGTGTCCCCAGTGGAGTGCTTCTTATATCACGTGTCCCCAGTGCTGTGCCTCTTACATCATGTGTCCCCAGCGGAGTCCCTCTTACATCATGTGTCCCTGGCAGAGTGCCTCTTACATCAGGTGTCCCCAGCGAAGTGCCTCTTACATCAGGTGTCTCAGGTGTCCCCAGTGGAGTCCCTCTTACATTATGTGTCCCCAGTGGGGTGCCTCTCACATCAGGTGTCCCCAGCAGAGTGCCTCTAACATCAGGTGTCCCCAGCGGAGGGCCTCTTACATCAGGTGTCCCCAGCAGAGTGCCTCTTACATAAGGTGTCTCAGGTTTCCCCAGTGGACTGGCTCTTACATCATGTGGTCCACAGTGGAGTGCCTCCTTACATAATGTGTCCCCAGTGCAGTGCCTCCTTACATCATGTGTCCCCAGCGGACTGCCTCCTTACATCATGTGTCCCCAGAGGAGTGCCTCCGTACATCATGTGTCCCCAGTGCAGTGCCTCCTTACATCATGTGTCCCCAGTGCAATGCCTCCTTACATCATGTGTCCCCAGTGCAGTGCCTCTTACATCATGTGTCCCCAGTGCAGTGCCTCTTACATCATATGTCCCCAGTGGAGTGCCTCTTACATCATGTGTCCCCAGTGCAGTGCCTCTTACATCATGTGTTCCCAGTGGAGTGCCTCTTACATCATGTGTCCCCAGTGGGGTGCCTCTTTCATCAGGTGTCCCCAGTGGAGTGCCTCTTACATCATGTGTCCCCAGTGGGATGCCTCTTACATCAGGTGTCCCCAGCAGAGTGCCTCCTTACATCAGGTGTCCCCAGCGGAGTGCCTCTTACTTTATGTGTCCCCAGTGGGGTGCCTCTTACATCATGTGTCCCCAGTGGAGTGCCTATTACATCATGTGTCCCCAGTGGAGTGCCTCTTACATCATGTGTCCCCAGTGCCATGCCTCCTACATTATGTGTCCCCAGCGGAGTGCCTCTTACATCATGTGTCCCTGGCAGAGTGCCTCTTACATCATGTGTCCCTGGCAGAGTGCCTCTTACTTCAGGTGTTCCCAGCGGAGTGCCTCTTACATCAGGTGTTCCCAGCAGAGTGCCTCTTACATCAGGTGTTCCCAGCAGAGTGCCTCTTACATCAGGTGTCCCCAGAGGAGTGCCTCCTTACATCATGTGTCCCCAGTGCAGTACCTCCTTACATCATGTTTCTCCAGCGGAGTGCCTCCTTACATCATGTGTCCCCAGTGGAGTGCCTCCTTACATCATGTGTCCCCAGTGGAGTGCCTCCTTACATCATGTGTCCCAAGCGGAGTGCCTCCATACATCATGGGTCCCAAGCGGAGTGCCTCCATACATCATGGGTCCCCAGTGCAGTGCCTCCTTACATCATGTGTCCCCAGTGGAGTCCCTCTTACATCATGTGTCCCCAGTGGAGTGCCTCTTACATCATGTGTCCCAAGTGCAGTGCCTCTTACATCATGTGTCCCCAGTGCAGTGCCTCTTACATCATGTGTCCCCAGTGCAGTGCCTCCTTACATCATGTGTCCCCAGTGGAGTGCCTCCTACATCATGTGTCTCCAGTGGGGTGCCTCTTACATCATGTGTCCCCAGTGGAGTGCCTCTTACATCATGTGTTCCCAGTGGAATGCCTCTTACATCATGTGTCCCCAGTGCCATGCCTCCTACATTATGTGTCCCCAGCGGAGTGCCTCTTACATCATGTGTCCCTGGCAGAGTGCCTCTTACATCATGTGTCCCTGGCAGAGTGCCTCTTACATCAAGTGTTCCCAGCGAAGTGCCTCTTACATCAGGTGTTCCCAGCAGAGTGCCTCTTACATCAGGTGTCCCCAGAGGAGTGCCTCCTTACATCATGTGTCCCCAGTGCAGTGCCTCCTTACATCATGTTTCTCCAGCGGAGTGCCTCCTTACATCATGTGTCCCCAGTGGAGTGCCTCCTTACATCATGTGTCCCCAGTGGAGTGCCTCCTTACATCATGGGTCCCAAGCGGAGTGCCTCCATACATCATGGGTCCCAAGCGGAGTGCCTCCATACATCATGGGTCCCCAGTGCAGTGCCTCCTTACATCATGTGTCCCCAGTGGAGTCCCTCTTACATCATGTGTCCCCAGTGGAGTGCCTCTTACATCATGTGTCCCAAGTGCAGTGCCTCTTACATCATGTGTCCCCAGTGCAGTGCTTCTTACATCATGTGTCCCCAGTGCAGTGCCTCCTTACATCATGTGTCCCCAGTGGAGTGCCTCCTACATCATGTGTCCCCAGTGGAGTGCCTCTTACATCATGTGTTCCCAGTGGAATGCCTCTTACATCATGTGTCCCCAGTGCCGTGCCTCCTACATCATGTGTCCCCAGCGGAGTGCCTCCTACATCATGTGTCCCTGGCAGAGTGCCTCTTACATCAGGTGTTCCCAGCGGAGTGCCTCTTACATCAGGTGTCTCCAGCGGAGTGCCTCTTACAACATGTGTCCCCAGAGGAGTGCCTCCTTACATCATGTGTCCCCAGTGCAGTGCCTCCTTACATCATGTTTCTCCAGCAGAGTGCCTCCTTACATCATGTGTCCCCAGCGGAGTGCCTCCTTACATCATGTGTCCCCAGCGGAGTGCCTCCTTACATCATGTGTCCCCAGTGGAGTGCCTCCTTACATCATGTGTCCCCAGCGGAGTGCCTCCTTACATCATGTGTCCCCAGCAGAGTGCCTCCTTACATCATGTGTCCCTAGTGGAGTGCCTCCTTACATCATGTCCCCAGTGGAGTGCCTCCTTACATCATGTGTCCCCAGCGGAGTGCCTCCTTACATCATGAGTCCCCAGTGGAGTGCCTCCTTACATCATGTGTCCCCAGTGGAATGCCTCCTTACATCATGTGCCCAAGCGAAGTGCCTCCATACATCATGGGTCCCCAGTGCAGTAACTCCTTACATCATGTGTCCCCAGTGGAGTCCCTCTTACATTATGTGTCCCCAGTGGAGTGCCTCTTACATTATGTGTCCCCAGTGCAGTGCCTCTTACATCATGTGTCCCCAGTGCAGTGCTTCTTACATCATGTGTCCCCAGTGCAGTGCCTCCTTACATCATGTGTCCCCAGTGGAGTGCCTCCTTACATCATGTGTCCCCAGTGGAGTGCCTCCCTACATCAGGTGTCCCCAGCGGAGTGCCTCCTTACATCATGTGTCCCCAGCGGAGTGCCTGCTACATCATCTGTCCCCAGCGGAGTGCCTCTTACATCATGTGTCCCCAGTGCAGTGCCTCCTTACATCATGTGTCCCCAGTGCAGTGCCTCTTACATCATGTGTCCCCAGTGGAGTGCCTCCTACATCATGTGTCTCCAGTGCAGTGCCTCCTACATCATCTGTCCCCAGCGGAGTGCCTCTTACATCATGTGTCCCCAGTGCAGTGCCTCCTTACATCATGTTTCCCCAGTGCAGTGCCTCTTACATCATGTGTCCCCAGTGGAGTGCCTCCTACATCATGTGTCTCCAGTGCAGTGCCTCCTACATCATGTGTCCCTAGCAGAGTGCCTCCTTACATCACGTGTCCCCAGCGGAGTGCTTCCTTACATCATGTGTCCCCAGCGGAGTGCCTCTTACATCAGTGCCCCCAGTGCAATCTGCCTCTTACATCATGTGTCCCCAGTGCAGTCTGCCTCTTACATCATGTGTCCCCAGTGCAGTCTTGCTCTTACATCATGTGTCCCCCAGTGCAGTCTGCCTCTTACATCATGTGTCCCCAGTGCAGTCTGCCTGTCACAAATCAGTGTTCTGTCAAAAGCTCCAACCTGTCAAAAACTCCAACTGTGGCAGCAGGGCATGGGACGGAGGGTTGGCGGCAGCTCCATGTGTCTGTCTTGTTCCCCTGTGTTCAGTGGAGAGGGGAGGGGCCGATCCGTGCAGCTAACCCCGGCTTCAGTGTGCAAGAGAATTGTGAAGAGAGAAGCCAATTTATTGGCTGCACAGATCGGAGGCCTCTCTCCACTTAACACAAGGGGAAAGAAGCTGCTAGCCCGGAAAGAGATCTCACGGCGGCCACATTTTTGGAGCCAGAAGCAGCTGCGGTGCCAAAAACCAGGATTGTCCTGGGAAAATCGGGACTGTTGGCAAGTATGCTCTCATCCTACCTATTCCGCCACACCTTCAGTGTCACTTATGCCGCGTACACACGAGCGGACTTTACGGCAGACTTTGCCCGGCGGACGGGATTTCGTCAGACAATTCGATCGTGTGTGGGCTCCAGCGGACTTTGTTTTCTCAAAAGTTGGACGGACTTAGATTTGAAACATGTTTCAAATCTATCCGACAGACTCGAGTCCGGTCGAAAAGTCCGCTCGTCTGTATGCTAGTTCAACGGACAAAAAGCCACGCTAGGGCAGCTATTGGCTACTGGCTATGAACTTCCTTATTTTAGTCCAGTCGTACGTCATCACGTACGAATTCGACGGACTGTGGTTGATTGTATGTAGGCAAGTCCGTTCATTCAGAAAGTCCGTCGTAAAGTCCATCGAAAAGTCCGCCTGGCAAAGTCTGCCGTAAAGTCCGCTCGTGTGTACGCGGCATTACAATTCTACTTCCTCCTCTTCCTTTCTCCATCTGTCTTCTCACACATTACTTATTTACTAACAAACATATCTGTCTGGATATCACACCACTTCCTCAAACTTAATCTATCCAAAACCGAGCCCATAATATTTCCTCCCCCACGTGCCCCTTCCCCTGACCTCTCTTTTAAGAGCAATGGCACAACCATCCACCCATCCCCAAACGCAAGGGTGCTACGTGTTATCCTGGACTCTGAACTCTCCTTTCGGGCCCACATCCAATCACATTCCAAAGCTTGCCGCCTCAACCTTCACAACATTTCCAAAATACATCCCTCGCTAACCAATGAAACCACAAAGCTCCTAATTCACTCCCTGGTTATCTCTCGCCTCGACTACTGCAACTCCCTCCTCATTGGTTTACCTTTAAATAGGTTATCCCCTACTCAGTCCATCATGAATGCTGCTGCCCGACACATCCATCTTACAAACCACTCAGCATCTGCTACTCCTCTCTGCCAATCCCTCCATTTGCTTCCACTCACCCAACAAATTAAACTCAAAAAACTAACAACAACTTACAAAGCCATCCACAACTCTGCCCCCAGCTAATCCAGTCTCAAAATACCAACCAAATCGTCCTCTTCATTTCTCTGAAGACCTCCTGCTCTCTAGCTCCCTCGTCACCTCCTCCCATACTCCAGGACTTCTCCCAAGCCTCTACCATCCTTTGGAATACCCTACCACAATCTGTCCGACTGTCTCCAACTCTATCCACTTTTAGGCGATCCCTGAAAACTTTTCCCTTCAGTGAAGCCTATCCTGCCTCCACCTAACAAATGTACTTTCATTTTCCTCCCTTTTTTTTACATAACTCTATACATCGAGTTCTGTGACATTACACATGGCTTTATCAGCTATCAGGAAATCTGTAATGAGAGAAACTGCAGGCATACCAGTAGAGCAACAGGAAGTAAAAATATCAAAGGATATATTTGGAAAATAGCTTAATTTGCTAAAAGGTATGATATGTGGGTGGCTATAGGCAGCCTCCTTCAAGCATGTCACCCTTGGCCACTGCCCATATTGGCTTTGCAATAATCTGGCCAACCTTAATCACTTGATATATCTTCACTAGAAATAAAAGCTAATAAAAATAAAAGTAATTCAGTAGGAATTGTTACCCCTTACTCACCTGATTGTAAAAGGGGCAGTTTGTTGATTTTTGGGTTATTGTATGTCTTTTTTCATCCCCAATTTTCACATGTACCGTTGGATTAATATTGACCCCTATGAGTTTCTGAGCTTGTATGACTGTAATTGCAACCTGCAAAGAGATGTTACATTGTCAGTACCATTGCATGCAATTCATAAAATTGTTGTAAGCTACTTACTTGAAGGCCAATCACCAGTAAGTTTTGATTGACATGAATAGTGTAATAAATGGCCTATTAATAGCATAGGCGTGCACAGGGGGTGTGCCAGGTGTGCCTGGGTACACCCTAATCACTATGTGCAGTGCCGATTTCCCCTACTGCCCAGGCTTCCCCCTTGTTGCCACCCCCACTGCACAGTGCTGCTACTCTTGCCCAGCTGCTGCCGTTTATGTTTCAGGATAGAGAGCAGGGGAAGGGGTTAATAAATATGTAATTTACCTGCGACTTCCTTTTCCAAATGAACTCAGTGAACACACTTGCTCAATGTGTCCATTCATAACTGAAGCCTAGTAAACTGTGTAAAGCTGCTGCAGAGGTGGCTCTAGGCTTTGTGAGGCCTTATGCAAATCTTCGACATGAGGCCCCACTCACTTCCACAATGGGAAAAATAATTCAAGTGATAGAAATTAACTGTATGAACTGCATATATTAAGAGCCTTAAATCCTATGAACTACGAATTCACAGTTTCTAAAACTTTCTCTAACCAATTACTCTTTAATCAAATATCATTAGCCTTAGGGCCTGTACACACGATCCGAAAATCGGACGATAAATACCGCCTTCGACGAGATTGGATCATTAGTACAGGGCTTTTGAGAGCCAATCACGACAGTTCATTCGATATTATTAGATAGGACAAGCACAAAACTACAATAAAAATACACTACAACACATGACATCACTTCCAATTTTTTTTTCTCTCATATGAGAATTTTCGTGACTTTTGTAACCTATTCAATTTCTACTTGCGACTAGTAAGTAAAAAAAGTCAGACGATCTGTCGCCTGATTTTCGGATCTTGTGTACGGGGCATTAGACTGGCCTTGAAGTTGCAGACATGATACAAGAGATGGTCAGAGACTGCAGACATGATACAAGAGATGGTCAGAAACTGTGAGGCTATAATACAAGCAATGGTCAGTTACTGTGCAGATATTATACAAGAGATAGTCAGAGACTGCAGACATAATACTAGCAATGGTCAGAGACTGTAAGGATATGATACAGGAGATATTCAGAGACTGTGCGTCCATAATACAAGAGATGGTCAGAGACTGCAGACATGATACAAGAGATGGTAAGAGACTGTGCGGCTATAATACAAGCGATGAATAGTTACTATGCAGATACCCCAACATCCCAAAAAACAAACATGCACATAGACTTACAGTATCTAAAAAAACTTCAATAATGTATACATAAAGATCTGGTTCACACTCATTGATTGCTCCAGGCTCACTGATTGGTTGTTAAAGGTTAGTACACATCATTAACGATCACTGATTGGTTGCTAGAGGTTACTGCACATTATTACCTCTCACTGATTTGTTGCTATAGGCTATTGCTTATCATTATCACTCACTGATTGGTTGCTAGAAGTTACTGCACATTATTGCTGCTCACTGATTGGTTGCTATGGGTAACTGCTTATAATTATCGCTCACTGATTGTTTGCCAGAGGTTACAGCACATCATTACCTCTCACTGGGTGGCCGGGCAGTATTGTGGTGTGTGATTCAACTGTTGGGGTACAGTTGGTTGGATGGCAGGATGCAGTTTGGGGTGATGGTGGCAGCATTGGGGTGAGAGGCTGAGATCATATCTCCCTTATAATGATAGGGGGTAGTAAATGGAGCCACCCACTGACCTTGAGACTAGGCAGTGCTGGGCATTCCCTCCCATACACGCGTTAGGCAATTAATTTGCCTAATTAGAGAGCTGCCTCTGAGCTGCTTCACAAGACCTCATTCACATGGGCATACTACAGCGTACACCCCATGCGAGGGCCATGTTTGCCTGTATGGGGATGCACGGGTGTTCCTGATGCATTAATTTTACTGATGCACACTGTCTGTGTTCAGAGTCATGCACCCGCAGCTGCACTGCTTTCAAATTGGGATCAGCGGCTGTGTCCATGCAGTTGCTGTATCTCAGTTGACATGAATAAGATTGCCTGCACAGGGATGCAGGGAACACCTGTGCATCCCTATGCGGGCAAACACGGCCCTCACATGGGTGCATGCTGGAGTACGCTCCTGTGAACAAGGCCTTAATGCGCCAGTAATTTTTAAGAAAGCATGCCATGGCCATACTGCTTCATTTAAAGAGAGGATTTGTGCTCAATCAGTTTGGAGGACAAAATATAGGTGGCTGCCGTACTGATAAAGAAATACCTTTACTTCAAGTGGATTAAAATATGTAATACTATAACTATAGGCTCGACAAAATAAAGCATGCAATAACTGAAAAAAAAATCACTTTCTAATAGGGACAAAACAACATTTTTTGTGGAGTGAGGAAGTGTTAGAACTTCTGATAACTTTTTACATTTTTTGTCTGTTCTTTCCTGACCCAGTGACAACGACACCCCATTTATAGTGCTGGTGTTACAAGTACTTCTACACATTCACAGAAAAAGCAGAGCCCAGTTGGGGGACTTTTGGCAGTGGGCCCGCACATCAAGGATCTTGGAGGAAGTAAGTACATATGTACTGCAAGTGTCAGATTCGAAAGGTTGCTTGTGGTAGCAAGAACATATAAAGGATATTTTCTTTTTCATTCTAGGATTCAGTCCCAAAGTTCTGGATATGGTGTGCAAAAGGGGGTGCAGGAAAGCACATCTGACAATTTGGAACTGAACACCGGAATAGAGGGTTGGGTGAATCAGCCATGGGTGAAATATGGGGAGACAAGGAGCAAAACGTATCAGATAGCAGATCCTGTCACTGTATTTAAGGATATTTGTATTTATTTATTTATTTTCCCTTTTATTGGTTGAATTGGATGGACTTGTGTCTTTTTTTCAGCCAGACTATGTAACTATTGAAAAGTACCAAACCTCAAGAATGGGATTTTAAAGGCAATTGAGAAAAAGGAAATAATATAATAAAGAAATTATATATAAAAAATACAAAAATGTATTATCACAAAGTACGAAACATAAAAGCAAAATTCTTATGGAAACAAACCACAAGAAAAATACAGGTACATGCATGGAAAATTTTATACAGTTGTAAACAGAGGTGGTGGAATCCTACTACATAGGCATGAACCATACAACCAGGTAGCCTAGAAGGTGAGTAGTAGTAAAGTCCAGGGACTTTTCTACTACTCACCCTCTAGGCTACCCGGTTGTATGGTTACCCGGTTGTATGGTTCATGCCGATGTGGTAGGATTCCACCACCTCTGTTTACAACTGTATAACGTTTTCCATGCATGTACCTGTATTTTTCTTGTGGTTTGTTTCCATAAGAATTTGGCTTTTATGTTTCGTACTTTGTGATAATAATTTTTTGTATTTTTTATGTCTTTTGCAGGAAGCAACATTTGAAAAGGAGCATAGGTCTTCTAACTGTAAACAATAGGTCCCCGAAAAAAACTTTAAATACGTTTTCAAGAAATATATTGTCTATACAGTATGTTTTCTTAAATTTTTTTAAAAAACTTAAACTTTCTAAAAAAAGTTTCTTTAACTGGTAAACAACGTATTGATATATTTAAATTTGCATGGCAGGGTGCTAAGTGAATTTGGGTGTCGGGTGTCGTTGTCACCATGGGCTGGTGTTGGAAAGGCAGTGTGTTGAAGCGTATGAGTGCTCCTCTGTCCCGGAGACAACTCGGTGGAGGTGGTCCTCCGAGTTGCATTCTGGGAGAGGGTATTTATGGGACAGACGCCATGTTTTAGGGGTTCGTTTTCCAGCCACCTGCTGGCCCTCCTGGCCGACAGGTATGCGTTAGGAGTACCACCTCGTGGTCCTCCGTTTGGGAGGCCTACGCGGCTGCAGTGTGTGGGTGGGCCAGAAGCCTGTCTGGGGCCTACCACAGCAGCAGAGGATGGTCCTGAGCTGTCTATCCAGAGTGAAGAAGCTGGACAACCGAGGAGATCCCAGGGGAGGACCCATCATGGAAGGATCATGCAGAGTGCTGGTCTGGAGAGGGGCCTGGTGACTCGGTTGGAGGACGTATCCTGAAGTAATCTTACTGCATAGTACTGCCGGTTTGGCTTAAAGGTTCAAGTACTGTGTGTGACATTCATCGCAAACCAATACATCCTGTGGCAGAGGATCGTACGGGTTTTATTTCATACAAGTCTGTGGCAGAGACTTTTGTTCGTGCTACGTACTGGCTGCTAGGCAAGTAAGAGAGGCCTATCCAGGCGGGCAAAGATTGAATCCCACAAGGGGAGTGCATTCAACTACAAGTGGTCAATTCCAAAGAATGTTCTAAAGAATACTAAGGAAAGTTTTTGAGCTTCCCTGCAACTTTCCTGCTACTTCCTTTATTACTTGTTCATTAAAGCATTGGAAAATATACTCAAGTGTTTGGTGTCTACATTGTCCAGAGGTAAACTCAACGGGACCCTAGACCCGGTGCCGGTGAAACAGAGGTATTGAGAGTGAAGGTAACAGCCCGCTTTAAACCAGCAGCTCCACCGAGAGTCAGTGCTACATGTGGGGGCGTCGTTCGGGATCAGTTCTCGCAACCTAGAGAAGTGTTTCACCGGGAGTTTACGGTGAGAGCTGGACTTTGTCAATTTCTCAGGAGAAGAAGAGGTTAAAAGTTGCAGGACTTTATTTCTGACTGCATAGGCGGAGGGCGCCAGTAAAAGCCCAGGAGCTTCGTGATCCGAGGAACAAGTGGGAGGAGCCTAGCCTACTTGATACCGCGTGGGACGCGTGTGTGTGTTGGGGCCAGAGAAGAAGAGAGGCCTCGTGATCATGCTGAGAAGATCAGAGTGTGGCCATGTCTTTTTCGGTGATGCAACCAACTGTGGGGCCTAAGATGTTCCCTACCAGCACCGATGCGGGTGCCATGCTGACCGGAACCTTGTTTACAGACACCGGCATTCGTCTGAAACCGCAGGGGAGGTTTGTTCTTTATACAATTGGAGATATTGAAGGACTGCGCATGCTTTGTCACAAGTGTGAAGGACTGGTCATACATCTCCGTCCATTTGTTCGCTGCTCGCAATGTGGAGAATATTTGTTTGTGGTGGAGCAACCTACCATGTTGCCCCGTGCTTATCGTATGGACTGGGCTACAGGTGTCACCACAGTAGAAGCTGCTACTACTGCTGAAAAAGAACGGCAGGCCGTGATTTCGCCTGTTGTCACCGAAATTGTTCCTGAGAGAGATACTGCGGTAACCGACTCATCAGCGGACATTACCTTGATTTCCGCGTCCACTACACCTATCCCTGTTGTACCTGTCCAAAGGAAGGTGGGATACGTAAAGGCTTCCCGCGGCCGTGGTCGAGGCCTACCCCAGAGACTGCCCGAACCGGAGAAGTCCATGTCAGGAACGGGTGAGAGTTCACAGGGGAATGTATCTGGGACTTTGTGTAAATATTTGCTGGCAGAGGAGTTGAGAGATTCGGAGATAGATTCCATGTCGGATCTCTCCGGTGATGATGATTTATTTGAGACGATGTCGCAAGAACTGTTATGGGCCCAGGGTGAAGATGTTGCTTCTGCCTTGACTTTCTCGGAATGGACAGACCTGGATTCTGGGAGAACATCACCTTGTGTGAAGCCACACAGTACTGTTGGGGAGACATTGCCTAAAGTTACTACTTTGTTGCCGACATCCGTCGGGTCTATGGTGAGCAAGTCATTGAACTCTTGTGTGCCCCCTGGTTTGGGGAAAAATAGATCGTTGCCCAAACTTGCACGTTTACAGAGAATACTTAACAAGCGTGTGGCCAGGGAATATGGTTTGGAGTTCCCATATGTTACCCAGGCCATTATGCAAGAGATCGAAGCCAACCGGGAGCTTTGGTACAGTGAAGCTGTTTGGGACTATTTGTCTGTGCCTAAGCCTTTCCGGAAAACTGGATATTCTGTCGCTATGGATGAAAGCTTCAGTGGATGTTTCCTATACTGGAACTATGGTCGGCACTTTCATGCTAACAAGGTGGTCATTTGCAGACCCGGAAAAGATGACATTGTGTACTTTATCACTACAGTGGATAAACAAGGAAAATCACTGACATTGCCAGATCCTCGGTTCTACTGGTGATTATGGATAAAGAACTGTGGGGTATGTAGATAGATAGTGACAGTGTTCAGAGATCTTCGTGATCAAGATTTGATGTTCATCTCAGTGTTTCTAAATCCAAGGACTTCTTTTTGCTAGCCGGATTTCCTTATTGAAAGGATTGATTTACCCAAGAAGGGATGGACTTCTAAAGTTTCTTTAGTTTGTTTCTTTAAGAGGAGAAATTATACGGGAAGAAAGTGTCATTCTCCTGCTGGAATGAGACTTTGCTCCCAAACTGTTATTGAGGATATTGTACATATTTAGTGTGTGTCTAAGAGCCCTTGCACACTGGGGCGGTTTGCAGGCGCTATTGCGCTAATAATAGCGCCTGCAAACCGCCCCGAAAGTGCCGCTGCTGTCATCCCAGTTTGAAAGCCCCGAGGGCTTGCACACTGGAGCGATGCGCTGGCAGGACGGTAAAAAAAGTCCTGCCAGCAGCATCTTCGGAGCGGTGAAGGAGCGGTGTGTATTCCGCTCCTTTACCGCTCCTGCCCATTGAAATCAATGGGACGGCGCGGCTATACCGCCGGCAATGCGCCTCTGCAGAGGCGCTTTGCGGTGGTATTTAACCCTTTCTCGGCCGCTAGCGGGGGGTAAAACCGCCCCGCTAGCGGCCGCATACTGACGGTAAAACGCCGCTAATAATAGCGGCGTTTTACCGCCGACGCCGCCCCCCGCCCCAGTGTGCAAGGGCTCTAACTTTGTTTTTTTTCAGGAGCAATTGGATCCTCCATCAAGCTGTTAGGATTTTCAGCTAGATAGATAGTGGGGTTGTGACAGTCATAATGTGATTTTGTTTGCGGATGTGAACATACTGTTATATAAATGTTAAAACTGTATATCTCTATACTGTCTCTCCTTCTTCTTTGCCCTTATCCAAGTTTTAAGCTCAAATACCTGCTCTCAGGCTTGGGAGTTATTATTATTTTTTTGACAGACGTTGAGGACAACGTCTATTGTAGTGGGGGGGAGTATGTAGCGCTGGTAGATTTTTCAACCTACCGCTGATAGGTAAATTTTGTGGGTTGCTCGTTAGGTGAAGTTAGATTTGCCTATGTTCCAGCTTGGCTGAGTTGCGTGTAGTTCCACACTGTGCCGGTGGGTGTCGTTGTCACCATTGGCTGGTGTTGGAAAGGCAAGGTGTTGAAGCGTATGAGTGCTCCTCTGTCCCGGAGACAACTCGGTGGAGGTGGTCCTCCGAGTTGCATTCTGGGAGATGGTATTTATGGGACAGACGCCATGTTTTAGGGGCTCGTTTTCCAGCCACCTGCTGGCCCTCCTTGCCGACAGATATGCGTTAGGAGTACCACCTTGTGGTCCTCCGTTCGGGAGGCCCACGCGGCTGCAGTGTGTGGGTTGGCCCAGAAGCCTGTCTGGGGCCTACTACAGCAGCAGAGGATGGTCCTGAGCTGTCTATCCAGAGTGAAGAAGCTGGACAACCGAGGAGATCCCAGGGGAGGACCCATCATGGAAGGATCATGCAGAGTGCTGGTCTGGAGAGGGGCCTGGTGACTCGGTTGGAGGACGTATCCTGAAGTAATCTTACTGCATAGTACTGCCGGGTTGGCTTAAAGGTTCAAGTACTGTGTCTGACATTCATCGCAAACCAATACATCCTGTGGCAGAGGATCGTACGGGTTTTATTCCAAACAAGTCTGTGGCAGAGACTTTTGTTCGTGCTACGTACTGGCTGCTAGTGAGAGAGGCCTATCCAGGCGGGCAAAGATTGAATCCCACAAGGGGAGCGCATTCAACTACAAGTGGTCAATTTCAAAGAATGTTCTAAAGAATACTAAGGAAAGGTATTTGAGCTTCCCTGCAACTTTCCTTCTGCCTCTTTCCTGCTACTTCCTTTATTACTTGTTCATTAAAGCATTGGAAAATATACTCAAGTGTTTGGTGTCTACATCGTCCAGAGGTAAACTCAACGGGACCCTAGACCCGGTGCTGGTGAAACAGAGGTATCGAGAGTGAAGGTAACAGCCCAGTTTAAACCAGCAGCTCCACCGAGAGATAGTGCTATATATTATATATATATATATATATATATATATATATATATATATATATATATATATACACACACACACACACACTTTTTTTTTAATATCATATTTTTTTTTACCATACTGAGCAAGGGGATGGTATTCCACTACACCAAACAGTATTGTCTATGATGCAGTGTTTTTCTTTAGTAAAAAAAAAAAAAAACATTAGATGTAAAATTCACTTAGCACCTTGCCATGCAGATCTCAGTACTATACCTGAAAATTTCTTGGTTTTGGGTTGGCTGCAAAATCTCTCACGGGAACACTGCAACGACTGCAAAAAGAAAGAAATATGAACTTGTATGGTGGCCATCCAAGCAGTTATGATAATGTCTCGGTTACGGTTATCATTTTCATTATAGGTACTGCATATACTTTTGTGATAAAATATAAAATAATAATAGTCGTTACTTTTAGGATGTGTTAGAGAACCTGCAAACCTGACCTACATTAATTTAAGAAGACCATCAGTAGGAATGTAATAGCCTTTAGGAAACCGTACAACATTTGAAGCAGTAGCTTTTGACATTAAAAGTTCAATAATGTAAGTATAGTATTTCTGGGGTTACTAAAGCTTCGTACACACAGTACAATTGTTGGCAGGGGATTGTCTGTTGACAGACTGTTGTCCTAAAATCTTACCATTAGTATGCTCTTTTTGACAATTGTTGTCCAACTTTCGGCCAACAAATGTTGGATGACAGGCTAGTACATTTTCGGCGGACAACGGTTTGACGTCAGATTTTCGTATGGTCAGTACACAAATCCGTCACACAAAGGTCGAAAGTAAAAACAAGCATGCTCGGAATCAATGCTCACCAAACACGAAATTAGCAGAAGGGGCCCAAAGGGTGGCGCTCAAGAGCTGAAATTCCTCGTAGTACGTCAACAATTGTGTACCATTAGTATGCAAGACAAGATCCTGGCACATGCCCTTTTGACAAAAATCAGATTGGCCAACAATCATATCGTGTGTATGAGGCATTAGACTTACAGCTGGGCCTCTCCACTGCGAGAAGTGAAAGAAGCTGTATGTTCAGTAAAAATAGCTCTGATATTTCTATCCAGGCTACTTTCCTTTAAAGTGACAGTACACCCAAAAGAGATATTTTAGACACTTTGACCCTGGTTAACTGAGTCAACCCCTGGATTCTTATATGCCTTGGATACGCCATCGGCCCACCTGAGAGTTTTGGGTGTTCCTGCCCACCTTTGTGTTGTCCTGCACCACCTGCTATATTTTCTATCAACTAAAATAAACATCCAGCAGCAAAGGTGGGGGTCTATCATAATTGGCACAGTAAGCATGCAGACCCGGGAACGCAAAGATCTCACCAATGGAGTTTTGGAGAAATATAAGAAACCAGCAAGTGTTTTATCCCCCTAACATCTACCAAGAACTAAAATATCAGTTCTGAGTGGAATGATCCTTTAGGTCAGGGATTAAAAACTTTCTAAACAAAGGGCCAGTTTACTGTGCTTCAGACTCTCTGGGGGCCTGAATGAAGCCACTGTGAGTAGAAAATGCTTTGGCATAAATGGGAGTATGCAATGCCCCATCATTGGTACTTGTTGGCATCAGGGGAAGGATTAGTGCCCTATCTTTTGGTGTCAGTGGGAGAAATAGTGTTCTATTGTTGATGTCAGTCTGAGGAAAAGACCCTTGTATTAGGAAGGAGGAGGAATAGTGCCAATCGTTGATATCAGGGGAAGGAATAGTGCCCCATTAGTAATGTCAGAGGAAGGAAGGGTGCCCCATTGTTGATGTCCAAAGGCCAGATAAAGGCAAGCAAAGGGCCGCATCTGGCCCCTGGGCTGCAGTTTGGAGACCACTGCTTTAGGTTATACATTTGGCAGTAATAGATGTATTTAATTACCAAATAATTCAAGCTACTGTTACCTCAGAACAGGAGTAAAGCTGATGCCAGAAATCTCAATTTCCGATTCATCGTAGGAATCATCATCATCATCTTCATCATCATCAGATCGTTTCACCAGCTTCTTCCCAATATTAACGGCAGCAATATCTTTCTTGCGAGCGTCTTCAGCTTCCGCACTGAAGACAAGAGGATGAGATACATAATCTTCTACACTGTGTGTCAGAATTATTTGCCACTCACTACAAGGACAGCCATGGTGCTTGCTTATTGGTAATCGAGTTGCCCATGGAGATATGAATTATGGCTTATGTTCTTGATCATTTCTTATGTCAATTCCGATGAGGAGTGTAATGTTTTCAATATTAATAAACAAGTTCAGATGAGTATGACTAACTACTACTAGTTATTTTGACATGTATTTTTTGCTGATGGTAAACTGTGCTTAGCTATGTTTTTCATCATAACGTATTTCAAATAGCTCAGCTTCACTTTTTTTCTTTTTTTTTTTATCCAACAAAATTTTTATTGAATTTGCAGAAAAAACATTACAAACATTGTATTCAAGACCATATGGTACATCTGCATAGTACACAATCCAGTTAACAATCATCAGCACGAATGTATCATCAATAACACATTATCCCAGTTATAGCCAATCTTAATCTGTACTTCACCCGACATTGATTCCCAGTAACCTGTCAGCCACTAGTTCCAAAGGAGCCAATCCCGGCACATCTAACCATGGTGCCCATCATTTTTTGAATTTTTGCATGCTTCCTTTATGCTGATATATCAACCTTTCCAGTCTCAGAGTTGCGTTAATGTTATCAGTCCATTCTTTAATAGTCGGGGGCTTCTCAGACTTCCAGTGAGTCATGATTAGTTTTGTAGCTTGAAAAAGTGCTCTATGTACAGCTTCTCTACTGTGTCCTTCCCACTCATACTCCTCCAGAGCCCCCAAGAGACATGATCTAGGGTCCTGTGGAAGATTCACATTAAAGACTGAGTTGACGTTCCGCACCACTCCCGCCCAAACGTATGTAGTTTGGGACACCTCCACAACATATGTATAAGGTCCCCGTGATCTCGTTTGCATCTTGTACAGGTCGGTTCAGCCTGCAGATTCATTAGGTGTAGCCTGTGAGGGGTATAGTACGTTCTCAACAATATATATATTTGAGTAAGTTTTTGGGACACATTAAGTGAACAAAGGTTCACCACCTGAAAGATCTCCTCCCACTGATCCCCGTCCAGCTGTCCCACCTCTGCCTCCCATTTTTCCCTTACCTTCAGGGGATGCTGCTTCATCATGGATTGCAACAGGATGGCATAGCATTGAGAGATAAATCCTTTAGATGAGCCAGCATCCCCCAGAGGGTTAAATACCGAATTTGAGGACAAATGCCACTCCGAGGACTGGCCTTGAGCCACCACCGCATGTCTAAGTTGCATATAATAGAAATGCATCCAGGGAGGCAGATTATACGCTTCCTTCAGGTCAGCAAATGTACGTAACACCCCATTCCTAAATATATGTTTAATGTGTGTAACTCCGAATTCCTTCTACCTAGCTCCACACTGTAATTTGGCCAATTCCACATAAGTGTCATTATGCCAGATGGGACTATACTCTGTGTAGCCATCCGCATTCTGGAGGTATTTGGACTTATTCTACACCTTTTGTACCAGACAAAGAGTTGGGTATTTTTTGTGTGGTTTAGTGAAGGCCAAGGCTTCCAGAGCCATGTGAATCGGACCCCTACCTACTGTGTGAATCATTAGCTTATGGGTCGAGTTTTGAGATGGTACAAATGTGCCTATTAAGTGTTGTAATTGGTCGGCTAAGTAATACAACCATGGATTGGGCAATGCCAGTCCACCGCTGTCTTTGGGTCTCTGTAAATGTTCTAACTTGATCCGGGCATTAACTATATGGAATACCTTTAAGGGAATAACCATGGGAGTATTATGGAGGAAGTAAAGTAATTGCGGCATAAGAATCATTTTTATTAGGTTTACTCTACCTGCTACTGACAGAAAGAGGGAGTTCCAAGTTCTAATTTAGTCCCTAAATCGCTGTAGAAGGGGATAAATGTTTAAGTGGATGAAATCCCTAGGCTCACCGTCTGTGAGACATCTCCATCCAATAGGAACAGAGCAGACTTTGACCAATTTATGAGTAGACCCGAGAACCTCCCAAATTTGCATATGGTCGACATGGCCTCTCGAAGGGAGAGGTCAGTGTCTCCAAGTAAAAGCATGGTATCATCAGCATATAACATGACTTTTTCCTGCATGCCTCCATAACAGAAACCAGTGATGTGCCGATTTGCCCTGATCCCGATTGCCAATGGCTCAATAGCCAGCGCAAAGAGGAGGGGAGACAGGGGACATCCCTGCCTTGTGCCCCTCCTCAACGTGAAGCTCGGGGAAAGAAAGCCAGACACCCTGACAGCGGCCACTGACTGGCTGTAAAGGAGTTTGACCCAAGAAATGTAGTTCGGACCGAACCCAAACTTTTGCAGTACCGACCATAAGTAGTCCCAGTCTATGCTGTTGAACGTTTATATATCTCCATGGGGATCCCGTCTTCCCCTGGTGCTTTGCAGTTAGGGAAGGAGCTGACCGCAGCCTGTAGTTCTTCTACTGTAAGTAGGCTCTCCAAGTCTGCACGCTGACCCTCGTTTAAGTCAATCTGCCCCAAGTACTGCTCTAGATCGTCTGAAGTGTAGGATGTACCCGGACTGTACAGGTCTTTGTAAAAACCAGCCAGTTCCTGCAAATACCTTCTCTGGTGTACTAACTATGTTACCCTTCTTAGCCCTAATGGCACCTATGGTAGGTGACTTCTGATAGGAATTCGCAATCCACGCCAACAGGCGGCCAGTTTTCTCGCTCTCCTCAAAGAATGCCTGTTTAGCAAAGAACCTATTCTTTTTGGCCAAGGAGGATAGCAGTTGATGATATGCAGAAAGAGCTGCCTGCCAGGCCTCCCTAGTCGAGTCCGAAGGGTCCGCAATATATACTTGCTCCATTTCCTGGACTCTGGATTCTACTTCGGTTTTAAGAACAGAAGAAGCATGTTTAACTTTATTCATTTCAGTGATCAGTACTCCCCTCAAATAGGCCTTCAAGGGAACCCTACTGCCCAACAATGGAATCATTTGGATCCTGGGTGTGAATGAACTCACGCATGCTCCCCACTATCCCCTCATGAGAGCGGAACAGTTTCAGCTAAAAGGCATTACATTTCCAAGGGGCTTTAGTTAATGTAACTATTGGGGCTATTGCAATCCTTATAACCACCGGAGAGTGGTCGGATACACTGCGGGGCTTGTGTATCATGTCAGACACAAACGGGAGCATGTTTAAGCTACACACCCCCAGATAAATTCTGGACAGGCTGCCATGTGGTTTGGAGAAACAAGTAAACTGTCTGACCCCGGGGTTCCGGTGTCTCCAGATATCCACCCAGCCCACCTGCAACAACCGTGCCAGGGTACCCCCCTGGAGAGGGCAGAGGGTCCGGGGCCTGGGTGTCTATCCTTAACTGGGTTCAGACAGCAATTAAAGTCCCCCCGTCACCAACAACGGTGCGTCAGGCCTGCCATCCGAAAATGTAAGCAGAGACCTAAGCACTGCCGCCGTGAAGGGAGGAGGGATGTAGAGCTAGCACACATGTCAATGTATCAAACCTGCAGTGGATAAAAACATAGCGAACCTCAATATCTATTTCACTTGCAAATTCTTCATAGTCTAGAGTTCCGTGAATCAACACATTCACCCTCCTAGAGTAGGAAGTGTGTGTGGAATGATAGGCCTTCCCCACCCAGGAGTATCTCAGAAAACTCACGGTGTCTGCAGTCAAGTGGGTCTCCTGAAAACAAAGTACTCCAGGGATGTATTTCTTCAAGCACATACGAATCATGGTGCGCTTTAAGGGGGAGTGGAGACCCCTAACGTTCCAAGATACTATAGGGATGTCTGCCATGTCTTACGGTGATCAGTGTTCGGTGACTGGAATCGTGCTTGTAAGTGTGCGGGTTGGTGTAACTACATCCAGGCAGTGGCTCCTCCGGTCCCAGTGCATACAATAATAATTATAAGGTCTTGACCATCTGGCTATTCAACTACTCTGCTTTTTCCCCGTGCCTATAAATTCTTCCCCACTGTCCTGTGCTGGTAACTTCGCACTCTGCCAACATGGCAACTTTAACATTCTCAGCAATCATCCATCGCTCATTTTTTTTTTAAATAAACATCTGTATGCTCAACTTTTGGTCCAATTCACTCTCTTCACTTTGTGTAGGAATATTATGTCCCCCAGCCAAAGAATATCTTTCAATTTGTAGAGAGGGTATTTTTCTTTTGTCCAAAGTATCAGTCAGGATTGCTGTTGTCATTCTGTTCAGCTCCTAAAAAATAATTTCCGTGGATAGCTCAATCTTCCTCCATTGGCGCCTGTCTTTTCAGTGCCTGCTCATTCCTTTCCAACTAGGTAGCAGCCTCCTTAGCGGATTCAAAGAACTGTGCCTGACCTCTCACCACTATCCGGAGTTTCGCCGGGTACAACATGGCATATGGAAGTTGTAGAAGCCGCAGCCTGCGTTTGACATCCATGAATTTGGCTCTGCGTCTCTGGACTTCTGCCGAAAAGTCTGGGCAAAAGAACACCCGGGTACCATTGTGTAAAATATTTGCCTTTTCACGTGCGTGACGCAGCACAGCTTCCCTGTCCCTGTAATGGAGGATTCTCGCCAAAATGGATCTGGGGGGGCCCCCTGGTGGAGGCGGGCGTGAAGGCACTCTGTGGGCGCGTTCCACCGCGAAAAAGGGAGAAAAGGCGGTTTTGCCAAAAATTTCAGTCAGCCAGTTTTCAACATATGTAGTGCGGTCCCTACCCTCCACTCGCTCAGGCAACCCCACTATGCGAACATTGTTTCGCCTTAAGCGATTTTCCATGTCCTCTGCACGATCGTTTGCTTCCTTGGCTAGCTGCAATGCTGCTCTGGTGTCCTGCACCATGGGTGGCAACTGATCATCCATGTCACTTACCCTACTTTCCACAGCAGTGGTGCGCTTGCGTATCTTTTGCATGTCCTGCCTTAATAATGACACATCCTCTCTCAGGCCCCCAAACTGTTCCTTTAGAGTGTTAACAGAGGCTGTACAATTATTTACAGCCCTAAGGATATTAGCTAAAGTTGGTTGCACAATGTTCTGTTCTGCTGAGCTGTGTGGTTCTCCAGGTGTGTGGGCTGTCTGCTCCCCCTCCACCTCACCCCAGTGTACAGGGAGAGTGTCTGCTTGCATGTCCTCCTGCAGGTGCTGTAGCCCCTCAGAGCGGGATGGCTGCTCTGTCCCCAGAGTCCCGGACATCTTTTGTGCATAGTATAGCATGTCTCTAGGGGCTTCTCTACCACTGGGTTTGAGTGTCTTACTTGATTTGAGACTGGCGTCCCTCATTTTGTCCTGTCCGCGTGGTGTGTTCTTCACTGAAGACACCGCGGCGCCATTTTGGATTTCCAGGCCCGCGATCTCCATCTGTCCTATACGGAACTTTCCCCTGGTGCAAAAAGCCGGCGGATGTTCCCCTGGGGTCTACGGATTGTACCCGTGCTGCATAGGGTGATTTAAAGTTGGTATGTGGGCTGGGGGAGGATCGGTTACCGGATCACTGCCGGCAGCTGTGGGAGATGCGTCCTCTCACATGCCTGACTTGGCCACGCCCCAGCTCAGCTTCACTTTATTGCACAATTCCACTTATTTGAGCTGTTTAAGACTATATGATTCAGGAGAAAACTGGGCTAGGGAGGGACTTTCCACCAGGGCTAGTATAAATCATTTTGATTAGATTGGTGGTCCTGAGTGGAGATACTCCCCCATTCAGACCTCAACAAGAGTGGGACCCGCAGTTAGTGACACCTGGTGGGTCTTACATAGCTACCTGCTCACCATTCAGACCTCTGATCACAGAACTGACGGAAGACTACCACCATTGACTCCCTTTGTGGTATTAGGTCACCAAATGACACCAAGGAAGTCAATGCTGGCAGAATACAAAACTGTGAAATGTATTGTGCTCATTTGTTAAATGATAACGAATGAATGATAAGGATCATTTGTGATCATTCGTGATAAGGATCATTTGTGATGGGATGGGATTTTATTTTATTGTCAATAAAGGGGAGCCTGTGTAATTTTTGTCATCTTGTTAGGCTCATAAAGTATTTTTTCATTGTTCATCTTATACAATCCTCCTTTTCAGCATATACTGTAAATGTAAAAAAGTATAATAAACAAAGTTAATTAACTACTACCTTTTAGTTCTGACTTTTTTCCATCATGCTTTGTCAACAGTGAGCTAAAGTTTTCTATAGTACAATGTTCTACTGAATCTACAGACCTACAACTCTCCCAAAGAAAGCAGCAAAATTTGAAGATTTCTAGATGGTTGGATCAGATACTTCCAATGCTTATATTAGCATGGGTTGTGAACGTTAGATACCAAATATCAAAATTTGTCAGCAGTGTGTAAAATGAATCAGAATGATATAAACTCACTGAAGAAGGTAAGGTTTGTCCTCTAGGTTAAAAACTGTACAGTTGCCATACTTACAGATCCTCTTCTTGAAAGTTCACATTCCGAATAATGTAGTCTGAGCTGTAAAATAAAGATGAAAATGTATGTTCATGATCTTTGAATACAAACATAAGTAAGTTTGTTCAAATGTTTTAAAGGGAAAAATTATAATTTTGGGGGTAAACTTTATTTTGTAAGTTTATATCTATTTTAAACTCTTTTAGTTTTACTGCTTATGAAAACATAATATTACAAATAGGTACAGTATTTAATATTGGGTGTACCCATGATACTGCTGTTACAAAGAATTTTGAGTTTCCTGAAGGGAGACAACAGCAGAGGCTGTTTGCCTTCAGAATCTAAAGACTAACATAGATGGTGTGATTTTCTTTCCTGCAACGCTCCTGCTAAGCTATGGTGTTCTCCCAGGCAGTGCGGGGGGGGAGGGGGGCATGAGGAGCCGTCCCTGCCAGGAGAACACAGTGATTATTGCTAGCAGCTATAGCTGCTGGCAGTAATTGCTTCCTAAAAATCTGACATGCTGGTTGTACCCAAGTCAATCAATGGATCGACTTGGGTACAATCAGCCTGCCCATACATAGTTTGGATCTTGGCCAGTCCCTATTGAACCGGTTGAGATTTGAACTGTCTACGGCTGGCTTAACACAGTGGGGGGAGGGGGAGGCAGATATATCTAGTAGAGGACATCTTTTAAGTTATGTATATTAAATGTGAAATGTACTGTATATATAAAAACATTTGAAACATTAAACATGCCAATTAGTGTTTTAGAAAATGTCAAAAACCCCTTTGAGAAAAATATTGCTGTCAGGGCTGGGCTCAGCCCTTCCTTCTCTGAGCTGGCCGCTCAGCTGTCGGCTAATTGCCAGCTCCTATCTCTCCACAGTTACTCAGCTGTTGATGATATCCTGCTCGTCAGTCCTGCCTACTTAAGCAGTCCAGTCCAGAGGAACTCTGCCTTCGCCTTGGTCAACATCACAGAAACTATCTCCTGCGATCCTGTTCAAGACTTGCTTTGCTGACATCCCCTTCTGGCTCCAGATCCTGCTTGCTGTTCCACTACATTGATACCTGACTTCTGGCTTGGCTGACTATTCGTTCTGGTTACCGAACTTTGGCTAGGTTTTGACTATGTTTGTTCTTTTTACTTTTATTATTAAACAAATGTGATTTAACTGTACTTCTGTCTCGGCCTAATTTCATGGCTTCTGACAATTGCACAACGTTCACAGACCAAAAATGTGCTAACATTACATAATAAGTTTCTTTGAACTTACTGGTCTTCTGCACTAAAAAAGTCATTTCCCACCCAGGATCCTGCTGCTCCATCTGGTGGCTGATACCGAATATCCAACTCAACATAAATCTGTAGCGGGAGGGAGAAAAGACAGCATAAAAAACTATTAATATAAGAATTATGTGTTTCTATGCTTTAATGAGTTGCCACTTTAGATTTAACTCTAGGTAGACTGGAATGAAAAAAACTCAATTCAGCCAGTGGATATTCTTGGTCTTCCAGGATGAATGATGTCCAACCATCAGTCAACCCAGAAGGCTGAAAACATATGTTGGGTACAAGTCCATATAAAGCTGGCTATCCAGTGTAATCTTGGCAAAAAATCCTTTATTGCTTACATATAAAATTACACAGCATCAAAAATGCAACACGTTTTTCAGTTTACACAATCAGCCTTTCTCATAGGGATGTTATGAGGAAAGCTGTGTAAGTTGAACATTTTTTAATGCTGTCCATTTTATATGTAGCCAATAAAGGAATTGTTGCCACACAGTGTAGCTGGCTTCATACATTATGGGCTTATGCTTTGGGAGTTGAACACCCCAGCCAGAGCACCGGTCTCCAGCATTTGAATCCTGTCTATAGCAGCTGAGCCTGGGTAAGGTCTGCTATACGATGAGTACAGGGTGTTGTGGATCTCATTTCACCACGGCACCCTACACTCACAGTTTAATGATGAAGATGGCAGCGCTGATGTCATCACATCAGTACCACTTTCTGCACCACTGAGGACTGCCCACCACTGTGAGAAGGTCCAAAGGAGAAGAGGACCCTGTGCATGACCTGACTGGCCCACCAACTTCAAAATAAGGAAAAAATACAGCAGGGGGAGGGGGGGGGCACTGGGGAGGTGGTTAGGGTGAGCCCATAGATGGACTTCAAGAATATTTATTCTTATGTGAAGTCTTCAAAGAATAATCTTTAGATGACACATCAAAATGCCTCCCATGACAAAGGAACCTATATGCTCAGATATTTAGCTATGATATGAGCAGTGGCGTATCCAAGGTATGGCAGACATGGCAAGTGCCATGGGCGCCATGGGAGGGGGGGGGCGGCACGAAAAAAAAAAAATCACACCCGTCCTCTTGCAGCCGCCTCCCCCACTAATATAGCCCCCGGCAGCGGCACGGCACTTCATTTGCAAGTAGCTACTTGGTCTGGCAGTGGGGAGGGGAGCAACAGATGCCCCCATGCTTGCCCATTAATGTGACTGTCCAGAGCCGGTCTACCCTATGTAACTGGCGGAGGCGGAGCCTAAAGCTCCGCCTACCCACCTCTGCGCAGCATCATCTTCTCCCTGAGCGCGAGCCGGTGGCATTTCTCGACAGGACACCGGGTCTGTGAGGTGAGGTCGGTGAGGAGGAGAACTGGCTGGAGAAGAGAGGCGACTTGGAAAATCGGATGAAGGGGAACCCCCAGGCAGTAGGTACTACACAACAATCTTATCATCATCATCATGTGCAATTGTGCCAGTGCCAACTGCCAAGCAGCCAATCAAATATAGTGCTCAATATGGATTAAATAAATTATAATTATGCATAGCCGTAGATATCATAAATAAAGTGATTTGTGCAAGTAGTACCTGCTGTTGCACAAATCACTTTATTACACTTTATTTATGATATCTATGGCTATGTATAATTATAATTATATATTTAATCCATATTGAGCACTATATTTGATTGGCTGCTTACTTCTGCTTGGGCCTGGGCATGGCACATGATGACTTAGGCTACTTTCACACTGGGTCGGTGCACCACTGGTGGTAAAATGCTGCTAATTTTAGAGGCGCTTTACCATCATTTTTGCGGTGCTATTTGGCCGCTAGCGGGGCGCTTTTAACCCCCGCTAGCAGCCGAAAAAGGGTTAAAACTGCCCACAAAGCGCCGCTGCAGCGGCGCTGCCCACTGATTTCAATGGGCAGGGGCGCTTCAGGAGCGGTGTTACTACATTTATGGGTGCTGATGTGACCTCATTTATGGGTGCTGATGTGACCTCATTTATGGGTGCTGATGTTACCGCATTTATGGGTGCTGATGTTACCGCATTTATGGGTGCTGGTAAGGCCGCATTTATGGGTGTTGATATTACTGCATTTATGGGTGCTGACGTTACTGCATTTATGGGTGCTGGTAAGGCCGCATTTATGTTTTGACAGGGGCGCAGTTTCAGTGCTTGCCATAGGCGCCATTTTCACTAGATACGCCTCTGGATATGAGTAGTCATAAACATAGTTAAGGGGCAGTGACTGAATTCTGCAAGCAAAGAACAACTAAACCGTGACTAACCCAAGAACACTATACTCTTTATTAGAAAAGGCCCTTTACACATTGAAAGAAAAATACCTAACAGACAATGGGCCTGTGTAAATAAACTATTGAATCTGCAGAAGGCAAACATACAACACACAGAGAGCAAACTTCAGCATACTCTCACAGCATTATACCATGTGCAGACCATGTGCCTAAAACATAAAGTAGCAGCTCAGTATAAATCTGCTACATAACACGATTTGGAGGCTGAATTTGTTTTCCTCTCCTAGGGTGACAACACTCACTTAGTATACTGTATCTTTGGATATGTAGTGTTGTCACCCAAGGACAGGTCTATAAACACCTCCCTCTTGCTTCCACTCTTAAATGTCCGAAATTTTGTATGAAATAGGAATTTTCGTTAGGTTTGTTAACTTTTCGTGACAATTACGAAATTTCATATTTCGTACAAAATTCGGAAGCATGGCAATTCGTATTTTGGATCCTCCCGAATGTACGAATTTACGGAAACTAATCGCACATGTCTAGGGGTCACCATTTTCCCGTCCGTCTCCCGTGGGGGGGGGGGTGCAAGGATCTCCGCCTTCCTGTCTCTCTCCCGCAAGCCCCCAAAATATTGAGCACCAGCCGCCACTGATCTAATACATTAATATTACCAGTCCTTAGATATTGGGACTGCATTTGTTTTTTTCTTGGATTTTTTACCTTTATTTTCATTTGATAATCCTGACAGTAATACACATTCTTTTCTAGGGTAGCAGCATCTAAGCTTCTAACTTCAGCTTGTTCAGTTAAGCTTTGATGACAATAAAACCTAGAAGCTGATTGATTACTATGCACAGCTGCACCAGATTCTGTGTGCACCAGTTTTAGTTAATCTCCCCCAATAGGACTGGGCTACTGCACATTTTCCTCTCTGTGTTTTCAATAGCATAGGTATTTAGTAGTCCACAGAGTGAATTGGGAACATTGTAATTGTAATCTTCACTGGTTCTCATCCTACTTTTCCAACCGCACTTTTAGCATTACTTACTATTCTACTTCCTCCTCTCCTCTTCCTTTCTCTGACGGGGTCTCCCAAGGTTCTGTCCTTGGACCTCTGATATTTTCGATCTAGACGACCTCCCTGTGTCAGCTGATAGCCTCCCATGGCTTCCAATGCCATCTCTAGGATGATGACACCCAAATGTATCTCTCTACCCCTCAGCTCACTCCTTCCATCTCCTCACTTATCACTAATTTACAAACAGACATAGCAGCCTGATGTCACATCACATCACATTTCTCAAACTCAATCTATGCAAAACCGAGTTTATAATATTTCCTCCTCCACATGCTACTTCTCCTGATTTCAATGCCAAGATTGATGGCACAACTATCAACCCGTCCCCGCATGCCAAGGTTCCAGGTGAAATCATGGATTCTGAACTATCCTTTTGCCCCTTGTCCAATCACTGTCCAAATCTTGCAGCCTCAACCTCCGCAACATCTCCAAAATACATCTCTCTTCCTAACCAATGACACCACAAAGCTCCTAATCGACTCCCTGGTCATCTCTCGCCTCAACTACTGCAACTCCCTCCTCACTGGATTACCTTTACATAGGCTTACCCACCTTCAGTCCATCATAAATGCTACCACCAGATTCATCCACCTTACCAACCGTTCAGTGTCTGCTACTCCTCTCTGTCAATCCCTCCACTGGTTTCTGCTCACCCAACAAATTAAATTAAAATACTAACAATAACTTACAAAGCCATCCACTACTCCCCCCCCCAGCTACATCACTAACCTGGTCTCAAATACCAACCTAATCGTTCTAATTTGTTCCTCCCAAGACCTCCTGCTCTCTAGTTCCTTTGTTACCTCCTCCCATACTCGCCTCCAAGACTTTTCCTGAGCCTCTCCCATCCTACTCCTACCCCAACTCCCTACCCTGATCTGTCTGACTATCTCCTACTCTGTTTGCTGTTAGACAGTTCCTGAAAACCCTTCTCTTCAGAGAAGCCTATTTTATCCCACCCTAACAACTGTACTTTTATTTTTTCTATTAGTTCATCCCCCACCAGTTATTACCTTTTGTTTCACTTGACCCTTCCTCCTAGATTGTAAGCTCTAACGAGCAGGGCCCTCTGATTTCTCCTGTATTAAATTGTACTGTAATTGTACTGTCTGCTCTAGTGTTGTAAAGCGCTGCATAAATTGTTGGCGTTATACAAATCCTGTATAATAATAATAATTGGCACAGAGAGCACAGGAAGTTATCAGTTATCTAGATCTCTGGCAGGATCAACAGGTATTTCTTTTGTACTTATTGAAGAAATATAGTAAAACACATTCAATGGTATACTTAAAGTTGTTCTAAAGCCTAAAGTTTTTTTTACCTTAATGCATTCTATAGTCCCCCCCCCCCCTTATACTTACCTGAGCCCCTTCACAATCCAGCGCTGTGCATGAGAGCTGAGGCTCCCCTAGCTCTATTCCTCCTCTCTGAGCAGATTGATAGCAGCAGGAGCCATTGGCTCTCACTGCTGTCAATCAAAAGCTGTGATGAGGAGAGGAGGGCAGCTTGGAAGCGAGCCCACACAAGTGCCCCCCATCACTGAAGAGAAGGAGCCAAGAACGCCGACAGGGGGACCCCAAAAGAAGAGAATCTGAGGTGCCCTGTGCAAAGCCATTGCACACAGCAGGTAAGTATGACACCAATTTTAAAAGTAATTTGCACCCCATATTCAACATTATAAATGTAAGGTCCGGGACCTCTAGAGGCTTAATGGTGACTTCCAGGGTCAGGGAAAGCTGACCTCCTTCTTTGTAGAGTGGGTTACTAGGCATAGTGGGTGTGATGCAAGATAGAATGATTGGGCGCCAGTTACTTTTTGAATGCAAACAAATTAGATTTATTGTCTCTTAACAAGAACTGGGGGAGAGAAGGTTAGGGCCTGAACACCCTTAGACAGATGCAATAGCAATTGGCAGACTCCAAGACTTCTATAGGTAGACAGCTATACAGGTTGAGGGCCTTTAAGCTGATTGCGGCACTGTATTTGTAGACCTGCTGCCTCCTATGGCAACTGAACTTGTAGGTTGACTTCAACACAGATCTGTACACATACCAGACTTGGTATCCCCGTTGTGTAGGACCTGGCCTCCATCTCACAGCCTCCCAGTCTTCTCACCAGACCTTCGGATCCCAGCCGCCCGCTGGATCCCCTGAGCTCTTCCACAGCTAACCTCCTGTACACTCCAAGCGTCACCCACGCTACCTGCTGGGTCCCTGGCTTGGCTCTCAGCTAACCCACTGAATCATCTTCAAGTGTCACCCCTGCTGACCCACTAGGTTCCTGGCTTGGCACTCACTAATGCTACTCAAGTGTCACCTCTGCTGTACCGCTGGGTCCCTGAATTGAACGCTGAAGCTTTCCCAACTTGTTCACCTCCCCCAGCTAGTGAAAAAGGTTGCTCTGGTACTTCTTCAGGCTTCACAAACCTGGCCTCTGATAACGGGAGTAGTTGTCCCTTACTGGCGACGGTGTCCCCTTTATCTCTGACCTGTGGTTCTCGATTGACGCTGGTAACAAGAGTGGTCATCCCATGTGGCAACTGCTTCTCCTTCACCTCTGGCAACATTTGCTTCACTGTCTCGCTGAACCTCTGCAACGATCAGGCTCCCCTCGGGCTGAGCCTCTACACACGTGGCTAGGCCTCCGGCTTAGGCCTAACCTTCAGCTGCTGCTTCACACACATCCCCCAGGTCTCAGCCTGGGGCTAAAAGCAGACTGATCACCTGACTCCTTCCCCTTAAAGGGGTTGTAAACCCTCGTGTTTTTTCACCTTAATGCATCCTATGCATTAAGGTGAAAATACACCTGGCAGTGACCGGCTCCCCAGCCCCCCCATTTTACTTACTTGAGCCTTGGCGGAGATGCGCTGTCAATCTCTGCACGGGGTCCTGGCTCTTGATTGGATAGATTGATAGCAGCACAGCCATTGGCTCCCACTGCTGTCAATCAAATCCAATGACGTGGACGTTGGGGGGGGGGGGGAAGTATGGTATCACTCTAATGCCAAAGGTAACAGTGCCACCTATTGACAGAAGAGAGAAGTGCAGCAATTCCAGAATTAGAGGAAAGTCAGTGGATCACCTAACAATTAGCCAGGACAATTACTACCTGGCAAACTAAATTTGTTAGCAGCCCTACCTAAACACCACTGTGCTACATCAAACAAGTCTAGGTAATTGCAACCAGGGGTGTTGCTAGGTCTACAAAAGATCTGGGGCTAGAGCCCATAGCAACGTAGTAAAGAAAGTCAAACGCTTGGGTGGGCATACACATGTATATAATATACGTGTGTGTATATATCCCCAGGGAGCCCCCCCTTACATCAGGGTCCCCAGAGAGCCCCCCCTTGCATCATTGTTCCCAGAGAGCCTCCCCTTGCATCAGGGTTCCCAGACAGCCTCCCCCTTGCATCAGGGTTCCCAGACAGCCTCCCCCTTGCATCAGGGTTCCCAGACAGCCTCCCCCTTGCATCAGGGTTCCCAGACAGCCTCCCCCTTGCATCAGGGCTCCCAGACAGCCTCCCCCTTGCATCAGGGTCCCCAGACAGCCTCTCCCTTGCATCAGGGTCCCCAGACAGCCTCTCCCTTGCATCAGGGTCCCCAGACAGCCTCTCCCTTGCATCAGGGTCCCCAGAGAGCCTCTCCTTTGCATCAGGGTCCCCAGAGAGCCTTCCCCTGCATCAGGGTCCCCAGAGAGCTTCCTCCCTGCATCAGGGTCCCCAGAGAGCCTCCCCCCTGCATCAGGGTCCCCAGAGAGCCTCCCCCCTGCATCAGGGTCCCCAGAGAGCCTCCCCCCTGCATCAGGGTCCCCAGAGAGCCTCCCCCCTGCATCGGGGTCCCCAGAGAGCCTCCCCCTGCATCAGGGTCCCCAGAGAGCCCCCCCCCACTTACATCAGAGTCCCCAGAGAGCCTCCCCTCCCCTTGGGGACCCCTTCAGAGACTCGGGGCTATGGGCCCGAGATTCGGGGCTATAGCCCCAAAAGCCACCCCCTAGCGACACCACTGATTGCAAATGGTTACTATTAGCTGTCCTTAAATTCTGTACTTGAAATTGGTAACAAATTCCATATATAATACCGCTACAAAAAAAGCAGAACGGGTTCCTGAGCTTGAAACATGCACTTTTAGTAACAAGGACACTTTTGCCCATCAGGCACCTAACCCCAATGAAATTTCTGCCACCACACTCTTCCGTTGTGTTGTTTTATGACCGTGCTTTGTTCAAACAACATGAAATTTGACCAGAAAAGCAATAACAATGGATTGCCGCAATAAGCGCAAACTGTTAACACGCAAACCCGGAAAGTCAGATGAATTCCTATGCGGTGAGGCAAAGGGAGGTGAGAATAGGTGTGCCGCTATGTGGTAGACAAGACACATCTACTGCTCTGTCATGGGACTTTGTTATTAGTCATCACAGAAAGAGACAGTCACTAGGAGCTTGTCTGGTACACAAGGTCGTAGTTAGATTATAATAAATGACTGCTGCTTTCACTTTATTGGCTTCAGGAAACTATAAAGGTTTTAAGTCAAATTTATTTACATTTTTACATACTTATTTAACTGATGTTTTATATCATGTTTTAGCACTTTCGTCTAGCAGCAAAAGGGTCGCAGGTTCGAATCCCAACCACAACACTAACTGCCTGGAGTTTGCATGTTCTCCCTGTGCCTCCGGGTCCTACGCTTTCCTCCCACACTCCAAATACATGTTGGTAGGTTAATTGGCTCCTGTCTAAATTGCCCTAGTATGTGTATGTATGAATGTGAGTTAGGAACCTTAGATTGTAAGCTCCTTGAGGGCAGGGACTTATGTGAATGTACAATGTACAGTGAGGGAAAAAAATATTTGATCCCCTGCTGATTTTGTACGTTTGCCTACTGACAAAGAAATGATCAGTCTATAATTTTAATTTTAATGGTAGGTTTATTTTAACAGTGAGAGACAGAAAAACAAAAATATCCAGAAAAACGGATTTCAAAAAAGTCATAAATTGATTTGCGTTTTAATGAGTGAAAAAAGTATTTAATCCCCAATCAATCAGCAAGATTTCTGTCTCCCTGGTGTCTTCTATACAGGTAAGGAGCTGAGATTAGGAGCACTCTCTTAAAGGGAGTGCTCATAATCTCAGCTTGTTATCTGTATAAAAGACACCTGTCCGCAGAAGCAATCAATCAATCAATCAGATTCCAATCTCTGCACCATGGCCAAGACCAAAGAGCTGTCCAAGGATGTCAGGGACAAGATTCCATACACAAGGCTGGAATGGGCTACAAGACCTTTGCCAAGCAGCTTGGTGAGAGGGTGACAACAGTTTTTGGCAAATGGAAGAAACACAAAATAACTGTCAATCTCCCTCAGTCTGGGGCTCCATGCAAGATCTCACCTCATGGAGTTTTAATGATCACGAGAACGGTGAGGAATCAGCCCAGAACTACATGGGAGAATCTTGTCAATGATCTCAAGGCAGCTGGGACCATAGTCACCAAGAAAACAATTGGTAACACACTACGCCGTGAAGGACTGAAATCCTGCAGTGCCCACAAGGTTCCCCTGCTCAAGAAGGCACATATACAGGCCTGTCTGAAGTTTGCTAATAAACATCTGAATCATTCAGAGGAAAACTGGGTGAAAGTGTTGTGGTCAGATGAGACCAAAATCGAGCGTTTTGGCATCAACTTAACTCGCCATGTTTGGAGAAGAAGAAATGCTGCTTATGACCCCAAGAACACCATCCCCACCTTCAAACATGGAAGTGGAAACATTATGCTTTGGGGGTGTTTTTCTGCTAAGGGGACAGGACAACTTCACTGCATCAAAAAGACAATGGACGGGGCCATGTACTATCAAATCTTGGGTGAGAACCTCCTTCCCTCAGCCAGGGCATTGAAAATGGGTCGTGGGTGGGTATTCCAGCATGACAATGACCCAAGGCAACAAAGGAGTGGGTCAAGAAGAAGCATATTAAGGTCCTGGAGTGGCCAAGCCAGTCTCCAGACCGTAATCCCATAGAAAATATGTGGAGGGAGCTCAAGATTCGAGTTACCAAACGTCAGCCTCAAAACTTTAATGATCTGCAAAGAGGAGTTGGACAAAATCCTGTGGAAACCCGGTGGCCAACTTTAAGAATTGTCTGACCCCTGTTATTGCCAACAAGGGTTTCGCCACCAAGTACTAAGTCATGTTCTGCGAAGGGGTCAAATACTTATTTCACTCATTAAAATGCAAATCAATTTATAACTTTTTTGAAATGCGTTTTTCTGGATATTTTTTTTCTTGTTATTCTTTATCTCACTGTTAAAATAAACTTACCATTAAAATTATAGACTGATCATCAAATATACACAATCAGCAGGGGTTCAAATACTTTTTTTCCCTCACTGTATATGTAAAGTGCTGCGTAAATGTGTGTGTGTTTGGGGGTTCTAAGTAATTTTATAGCAGAAAATACTGATTTTAACTTGCAAGCAACAAGTGTCAGAAAAAGGCTTATGCCCCGTACACACGATCGGACATTGATTGGACATTCCGACAACAAAATCCATGGATTTTTTCCGACGGATGTTGGCTCAAACTTGTCTTGCATACACACAGGCGCACAAAGTTGTCAGAAAATCCGATCGTTCCAAACGCGGTGACATAAACCACGTACGTCGGGACTATAAACGGGGCAATAGCCAATAGCTTACGTCTCTTAATTTATTCTGAGCATGCGTGGCGCTTTGTCCGTCGGATTTGTCTACACACGATCGGAATTTAAAGGATCGGATTTTGTTGTCAAAAAATTTTATAGCCTGCTCTCAAACTTTGTGTCAGAAATTCCGATGGAGCCCACACACGGTCGGAATTTCCAACAACAAGCTCCGATCGCACATATTCCATCGGAAAGTCCGACCCTGTGTACGGTGAAAAATAAAAAATAAATAAAGTGCGCTAATTATATGAAAGTACACACATAGATGTGAATACATGTGGGTGGTAGTAAAAACCACAATCTACTGAAAGCAAGTAAATGACTCCATGAGTGGTAGAAATATATAAGTGCAAAACATAAAAACTCAAATAAAAAGAAGAAACAAAAAATGTGTACATGTGAAGTACAATGATATTAATAGCGTGAAAATCTGAAAATCAAACAAACTCAGTCCATGGGTTCAAACATAAAAAGTTCATCAGTGAAAAAAAGCTTCCATCCACTATACAGCTCAGCAGTAACTAATCCCCCTATGAGTGGATTGACAAAGGAGAGAGATGTGCAGGATGGTGCAAATCCACTGACGGTGACTCCAATAAGTGAGAAAGTGATAAAGGTGGACTCTTACCCTCCGTGTTGGATCCCCTCCTTGGCAGGGTCTATCAGGCATGCAGATTTTTGCCCTCTGCAGGGACCGTGTAATGAGAAGATCTCCCTAGCAGCTGTCAGGAATGTTGTCTCCGATCCGGGCTGGTCCAAGTGAAACGCCTGGAGAGGGGGGAAGGAAAGCTCTCTTGCTCCCAGTGTGGCAAAGGAAAAAGCAAAAGAGCGGAACTCCAATAGTGTAAAAAGTTTCGGAATTTATTCAATAACAGTACAGACCGCAACGGAGAGTGCACGCTCCGTGAGGTAAAAATACAATTAAAAACAAGCCGGCATATAAGAATCGTAATAACCCGTGCATATGGATGTCCATTCACTGAGGAGCACCAGGTAGAGGCTTGGGTTTTCCCTTCCCTGAGAGCGGAGGTGAAAACGAGGCTTGGTGTGCACTGTTATACTATATAGGGGATGGCTTAACACGTAGCCCGTGCCCCTTTGAAGACGTCTACTAATGACGAAACATGTAGGGCGTGGCTACGTTGTAAGCCGTCACGATTGCCCCATGTTATGCACGGGTTATTACGATTCTTATATGCCGGCTTGTTTTTAATTGTATTTTTACCTCACGGAGCGTGCACTTTCCGTTGCGGTCTGTACTTTTATTGAATAAATTCCGAAACTTTTTACACTATTGGAGTTCCGCTCTTTTGCTTTTTCCTTTGCCACACTGGGAGCAAGAGAGCTTTCCTTCCCCCCTCTCCAGGCTTTTCACTTGGACCAGCCCGGATCGGAGACAACATTCCTGACAGCTGCTAGGGAGATCTTCTCATTACACGGTCCCTGCAGAGGGCAAAAATCTGCATGCCTGATAGACCCTGCCAAGGAGGGGATCCAACACGGAGGGTAAGAGTCCACCTTTATCACTTTCTCACTTATTGGAGTCACCGTCAGTGGATTTGCACCATCCTGCACATCTCTCTCCTTTGTCAATCCACTCATAGGGGGATTAGTTGCTGCTGAGCTGTATAGTGGATGGAAGCTTTTTTTCACTGATGAACTTTTTATGTTTGAACCCATGGACTGAGTTTGTTTGATTTTCAGATTTTCACGCTATTAATATCATTGTACTTCACATGTACACATTTTTTGTTTCTTCTTTTTATTTGAGTTTTTATGTTTTGCACTTATATATTTCTACCACTCATGGAGTCATTTACTTGCTTTCAGTAGATTGTGGTTTTTACTACCACCCACATGTATTCACATCTATGTGTGTACTTTCATATAATTAGCGCACATTATTTTTTATTTTTCATGGTATACACAGATATTGGTGTATTTTGTGTGCTGCTTTTACCTTTGACCTTTTTTGCTCTGCAGCGCAGTTTTTCTTTTTCTTTTTGACCCTGTGTACGGGGCATTAGTCTTTAGAGCGGAGTTCCACCCACTTTTACAACTTTATCTTAAAGGAAAAACCACCCCTCCACGACTCGTTTTTGGATAACTTTTTTCTTTTCTTTCTTGCCTTTTCTGAAGCACTGAGTGTACTTCCGTCCTATCTCGCTGCGAACCAGGGCGTCATTTCCTCTTGCTCCCACGTTGCCTTCTGGGACCTGTGTGTGTCCCAGAAGGCGACGGGGCCATTCAGAAAACATCACACGACTCACGCATTCGCAGTAGGAAATCGGCCGTGAAGCCTAAAGGCTCCACGGCCGGTTTCCCTGAATTAGAATGGCGGCGCCTGCACCCGATCCAATGGAGGAATCAGCCTTGGGGGGCCGACATCGCTGGCTCCCTGGACAAGGTAAGTGTCCTTATTAAAAGTCAGCAGCTACAGTGTTTGTAGCTGCTGACTTTAAAAAAAAAAAAAAAATTGTGGCTGGAACTCCGCTTTAAGTGGTTAAACTGTCCTCATTTGCAGACCGAAGTTCATCCCTTTGATCTCTAAAAGAACAGAAGATACAATGATTTTTTTATCTCTCTTTCAGTGCTCAGCAATGTTGTTGATAAACATTGCAGGCTGCTTTTTTTTTTTTTTTTTGACAGCTCTGAGCAGGAGAATGGCTCTTCACTTGTTACATGAATCCTGGAACTGCTGGATTAAGATCATGAGGGGGTTGAATTGAGTTTTTTTATCGATTAAAGCTAACTCCACTTTTGTTGAGTAAAAAGCATTCCCCTCTGGGTGATCTTTGTACATTACAAGGATTGTAACAAACTTTGTTGCAGATTTCTACCTTTTGTTATTCTGAAGAAATCCAAGTGTGTCTGTCTGTGCCTCTGTACTGAGTGAGTAATGGGAGTGGTTTCATAATTAACTGTCAGGTGTGGAGCTGCAGGGCACTAATTAGGAAATCTGCTGGGCCTGCATCACTTTAGACCTGGTTCTATGGAAAGGATCTCTCAAAAAATGACATTTTTGTTGCAGGGGATGCCTGAAATCTAACTTGTATCTTAGGCAGACTTCTGCGAAAATTGGTGAGCCAATCACACAAGCAGGAAATGATGTTTCTGGGGAGTGGTCAGTACACACACTGTGTACAGAAAACTCCAGGTAGCCATATTGCAATGTATTCTCAGAAAATTACATTGACTGCAGATTGAAAAGGAAAGGTAATTTTTAATAACATTTAATTACAAAATGATTAGTGTCACAATTATATGCGCTATTTTATCTTTTCTTTATTTGCTTTTTTTTTCCCCACGAAAGTGGAGTTACCCTTTAATCATTAATCATTACAAGTCCAACACTGGGTTAACTTTTTTAATAGTCCCCAAAGCAAAAAAACAAAACAATATATAGGTGGGAACCAGAGCTTTGAGCTTTAATGCAGGACGACAATGGTGCCATAGTACTTATGGTATGGGTTTTCTAAAGAGAGAGCACAGAAGGTGATGTTTGCCTTCAGACTCTCTCTCTCTCTCTCTCTCTCTCTCTCTCTCTCTCTCTCTCTCTCTCTCTCTCTCATTGAGACTCCACACATCCCTGTCTGACAGGGTAGAGTGTAAGGCAGGTCTTACTGCTGTGGCTCATTCACTTGTGTCTGTACATTTTTGCTTGAGATATCCACATTCTGGAGGAAAATGAGAATACAAAATATCCATAGGCAATATGAACCATAATAAATAAAGATAATATATTCAAAGACATTCCCTTTAATGCTAGGGACAATCCAGAAAAGCTCTTACCGTGGTGACGCTGTAGTTTTTATCCACCAGAGCCTCTTTAAGAACCAACCGGCCACTCTTGGGAAGATGCTGAAGGCTGATAATCAATTTTCCCAGCAATCTGGTAATAAAAACAGGTACAGTATACAGTATCTGCTATTACAATAGTGATAGTACACACAAAAGTCATATTTTAGCTATAGGCAGAGCCCGGTGGGCTGAGTCAACCCCTGGCTTTTATATACTATGGATATTTCAACAGTGAGCTCTAGCCGCTAAAATTCCTGATATATTCCACCTAGGAGTTTTGTTTTGCCCAACTTTGAGTGCTCCTGCTGGGCCTAATACATTCATCATAACATAAAATAAATCCAGCAGAGAGAGTGGGAACCCCACATAATGGGCACAACAGTTGTGCAGACACAGGAACTCTGCACAGCAATTTCAGCAATAGAGCCCTTGATAGAAGAAGCCATCGAGGGGTTTAACTTTCCGATGTCTACCCTTTAACTACAACACAGTGCATCTGCTGCAGTGATCTTCAAAGCAGAATGATCAGCCCCAGTCAGGGCTGCTGTTGACACAGGGCCCAATACAGCTAATAATTCAGCTATGGATGAACACAGTGAGTGATCGGTACTGATCACGCATTCTGTTTATTCAGGAAAGGAAGAGGCTGGTAAATATGACATATTTACCTAGCCTTTCCCCCACTTTCAATCTTGAAGGATCCTATTGTGTGCTTGCAGCTGCCGGTGGGAAGAAGAGGAACGAAGCCAACAGCGCTGCAGGGGTAAGGGGTGCACACGGGGAAGACCTGGGCAGCAGGGGGAAATGTATAGTGCACAGGGAGGGGGATCAGTGTGGCAGGGGGGGCAATTACTGGTACCGATCCTTTGTATGGTTCTCTCTGGAGCAGCTGAAAGCCAATGGGAGGGAGAGGAGAAGAAGCCAGCTTTCAGCTGCTGCAGAGAGAGAGCCATACAGGGGATTGGTTCCAGTAATTTACCCCCTGCCCCCTGGCCCGGGCCCCATACAGGAGAACTAATGGTACCCCCTTATCTACGGCCCTGGCCCCAGTCTCCTTTTGGCACTACAGAACTCCTCCTTTTATTATAGAGATGAAGAGGGGGAAGTGCTCTGTAGTCCAGAGGGGAGAACTAGACAGCACTGACAACATTTCTTGGGATTTGGAGCAGCAGCTTAAATAGGAATTTAGGAGCTCACTGGATTTCTGGCAGATCAACAGGTGTTGTTTATACTGTGATTCCCTGAAAATAAGACCGGGTCTTATATTAATTTTGGCTACAAAAAGACGCATTAGGGCTTATTTTCAGGGGATGTCTTATTAATCATGTACAATAATCTACATTCTGTGTGTTCTTAAAAACCTGGTTGATCCTGCCAGTTTCTCTGTTCCCCTGTCTTCTCTCCTTCTCTCCCCCTCCCTCCCTGACTGTCAGCTCAAGGGTCTGCAGCACTAGCATTAACAAATCTTGTAATCTGCTCTGTTACAGAATTATATAACGTGCAGTGTGTGTGTTTGTTTAAAATTATTGTGCAAAATACCTTATTTAAAGGGTCGCTGGTCGCTAACGCCTCACGTGACCCGCCAAAGCTCTTCTTCCCTGCTCCGAGCACTGCAGAGGGAGGGGCTGAGATCCCCCGCTGATGCAATTTTTTCAGGGAAATACGGTAGCTACAGAATCTTATAGGGATAAACCATGGGCGAAATATACGTGTAGTGATTTTTTTTTTTTTTTTTAATGCTGTCTGTCCCATTTTATGTCAGCCTTCCCACAAAATGTTCATGAGATGGACTTTTTTTGACGGCATCCATCTAAACATATTCAGTACATCTACAAATATGTTGTTTTTCTGGCGTCCATCCCTTAACAGAAAAAAAGTAGTGTCAACTTACCTGTGTTTGAAGACTTTGCTGCAGTTGTAAACTTTAACAGTTAGGACCTCATCGGATACTAATTTTCCATAGTGCGGCCATCTGAAATGCTGTATAGAAAATCAAACAGGATATGTTTGAGCGGATTACTTTTTATCCACCTCTACAGGATATGTGTACATCAGGTACTTATGCAACCAAAGCGATAAGGTAAAGCCCTTCAGCTGCCATTTACCAGGGCCTGACTAAGTGTCGGCTGGTGATAGTCGGGTCGCCTGCGTCTCATGCCACTCCCCTGGTTGGTCGGCCCTGCACTCACTTACCTCATATAGGTCACGGGCAGCGCTCCTCCAGGCGGCAGTTTCCCCTGCATCTCCTCCCCCCCCCCCTGCATCACGCCAGTCAGGAAGACAATAGCAAATATTAATTCGCTATTGTCACACAAGTGGGTGTGCTCGGTGTGTTCTGCGCCCCAAGCCCACCCTTTTTTTAAGCCTATTAGAGCCTCTGGCTCTAATCGCGTGGTTAAAAAAAAAAAAACATTGGCACTATGGGCTAATAAATAAATTTCCTAGAGCTATTTCCTAGAGCTATTGATTCAGTAGAGTGTACAGAGTAGAGTGTATTTAGTGAATATATTTTACTACAATTTTTTGAGTAGACACAGCCCAATAGGGGTAACAGATTGGGTCCTATACAGGTTCTTTAGTCCAGAGCTTACAATCTAAGGTCCCTAACTCACATTCCTACATACAAGTACTAGGGCCAATTTAGACAGAAGCCAATTAACCTACCAGCACGTCTTTGGAGTGTGGGAGGAAATCGGAGTACCCGGAGGAAACCCACGCAAAGTTCAGATGGGGATGAGTTTGGAGGATGCCTCAGCTTATCTTCATTTGAAAGCAATAAATCTACTTACAGATAGGGGCATAGTGCCAAAGGATGTTCCTTTTGGAATGAAGATATCAGAAAACCTCCCAAGTATGATCCCCTTCCTGGCTTGGGTCCCACAGCAGCAAGGTGGACTGCTATGGTCGTGGTTATCCCACTGCTGGTGACCATTGTCTCCAGTACAAGAAGTACTGGAAGCAAAAAAAAAAGAAAAAAAATTGTACTTTATCATAAAAAAGGTTTTGGCTTTAGATACAGTTTGAAATACTAAAAAGCACATTATGCCGCAATGCATTAAGTGAGCCAAGCTCTGGTGTGTTAAAGATGGCCTTGGCTGATGTTGCCCTGCTGACCCTAACTTTGACTTACCCACCTGATCTCCGAGTTGTGATCTATGTATTTATATTTATTATCACTTTAATCTCTGTCTGTATAATGGTCCATGCATAGGTGTGCGCAGCCTATTGTATTAGGGTGTGCACCTCAAAGCTCCAACACATATGCCTTTGTGACATATTAACCGGCCTTTTCCCCACTCATCATCCTAAAACAATGGGGGGGAGCAGGTGAGCACACAGGGGGACCTGGGCAGCAGAAAGAACAGGAACTGGGACAAGAGGGGTGGCATACATTGGTACCAATCCCTTGTATTTTCCTCTCGTGGCAGCTGAATATCGGCGAGAGGAAGAGGAGAAGCCTACTTTCAGCTGCTGCAGAAGAAAATACAGATCAGTCCCTTAATTTCCACTCCAGCCGCCTATCCTGTCCAGGTTCTGGGGGTCGGCAAGTAAGGATCGCGGCTTACCTGTCACCTGCCCACAATTGATGGGTTGCCAACTCCAGGATTAGGGTGTGCAAAGGCACACCTGGCACACCCCTTGCGCACGCCTATGGGCACATGCAGGTATGAAAAGTGTCCAATACTTCCCTAACCCCCCACTTTACTTTTTGTTGGTTTGTTTGTTTTTTTACATATGTCGCCCTTGTGAGATACTTGGTACTGGGGATCCAATGCTCAATTTGTAAAAGATATTCTTATGTAGTTGTTTGGGTGGCCCCTAGCACTTCATGAACTGTATCATGGGCACTAGGGCAAACCCCCTGTGTGGTGTTCCCATCCTGTGGTTCATCGATTATCTTCCTGATCACTACTCTGGTCAATATGGCCTCCCTTTTTCTGTTGGGTTGGCCTTTGACCAACATTGTTGTCCGCAATATCGCTGACTTCTGTTCCCTATCCTGGGCTAGGCCATGCAACACTTTTGAGTCTGTACTATTCTCCCTTTTATTTTGTTATATACTATTTTCTATTGTATACTTTCTAGTATACAGCCAAGGTGATCTGTGAGATCTATTATAATTATACATTTTTTGGATTTATACGAGTGCTGGACAACCCTGATCACCTTCATTTTGTTTGTGTAAGTTATGTATATGTTTGAAAACGAAATAAAGATTATATACAAAAAAGAAAGATGGCATTGGCTGAGTGCACCCCTCAAAAATGCAAATTTTTATTTTTTTTAAGATACTATGAGCATATAATTGTGTGTGCCAGTTCCCTGTCACTGACACAATTCTCTGGCAACTTGGTCTGCACTCTGCATGTAAAAAAAAAAAAAAAAAAAAAAAAAAAAAAAAAAAAAAAGAATATATAGTAAAGGCAAACTCCAGCCAGATATAAAAAACACAATTGAATGTATTTTGATGATATATGTCGCATATTGTTGCATATTGTTGCAAAACAGGTATTTTAAGTCTGCAGCTTGCTAAGGTGGTAGCAGACTGTAAAACATGGACAGTGCAACCGGGTCCAGATAGCCAAGAACTGTGTAATTACACTACTTCCTTGACAGTGGAAGGAATGTTACTGGAAGCTATTTTAGTTTTAACAAGTTGTCACTACTGACCTACCCACTAGACAAATAAACCAAGAAATCACAGTGTGCAGTCTGAAAAACAAACCGGTTCAAAGTGTAATATTTAGAATGAAAGTGATGTCGTACTTTGCAGGTGAGTAAGACCTTGGCCTAACAACAAGAGGAAGTGTCACAGAAAATAAAAAGTATTGCAAAAAAATAAATTCACCTGTATAGAACACATACATTGAATAGAATACATAGAATAGATACAGTGATTTTTTTTTTTGGGTTTAATCGATTTAGATTCAGATTCGGATCATGCCCCTTTCACACTGGGGCGGGGGCGGCTTCGGCAGTAAAGCGCCGCTATTTTTAGCGGTGCTCTACCGTGGTATTTGCGCTTTTAATCCCCGCTAGCGGCAGAAAAAGGGTTAAAGACACCCGCAAAGCGCTGCTGCAGCAGCGCTTTGCTGGCGGTATAGCCGCGCTGCCCCATTGATTTTAATGGGCAGGAGCGGTGGAGGAGCGGTATACACACATCGCTCCTTCACCACACCAAAGATGCTGCTAGCAGGACTTTTTTTACCATCCTGCCAGCGCGCCAGCTCTCGGGGCTTTCACACTGAAGAGACAGGAGCGGCTCTTTCAGGGCGCTTTGCAGGCGCTATTTTTTGCGCTGTATCGCCTGCAAAGCGCCCCAGTGTGAAAGGGGTCTTACAGATATACATACTGGGGTTGATTTACTAAAACTGAGGAATGCAAAATCGGGTGCAGCTGGGCGCTTAGCCAATCAGCTTCCATGTTTTAGGCCCCTTTCACACTAAGGCGCTTCTAAACTACCAGTAAAACACTGAGCGCTTTTGAAGAGCTTTTCAGGCGCTTTTGAAGAGCTTTCCATTCATTTCAATGGAGAGGGGCGTTTTTTTCACCGCCCTGCCAGCACACTGTCCAAGTGTGAAAGCATTCATTCATTCAGTTTAATGGAAATAGGTTTTCGTGAGCTTTTCAGGTGCTTTTTTTTTAGCGTGAAAGCACCTGAAAAGCTCTTTAGTGTGAAAGGGGTCTTATTGTCAAAGCTTAATTGAACAAGTTGAAGTTAGAAGCTGATTGGCTACCATGCACAGCTGCACCAGATTTTGCCCTTTCCAGTTTTAGTAAGGCTACTTTCACACTGGGGCGGGCACTGTATTTAGCGCCGCTTTACCGTTGTTTCAGCGGCACTATTCGGCCGCTGGCGGGGCGGTTTTAACCCCCGCTAGCGCCCGAAAAAGGGCTAAAAACCGCACTGCCCCATTGTTTTCAATAGGAAGGGGCGCTTTAGGAGCGGTGAATACACCACTCCCATAGCACTGCAAAGATGCGGCCTGCAGGACTTTTTTGACCGTCCTGCAAGCGCACCGCTCCAGTGTGAAAGCCCTCGGACTTTCACACTGGAGACACAGGAGAAGCGCTTTACAGGCACTATACAGGCGCTATTTTTAGCGCTGTTGCACCTGTAAAGCACCTCAATGTGAAAGTAGCCTAAATCAACCTCATAAAATGTATTAAAAAGTAAAGGAAACCTTGCATGAAGAAATATTTTATTTTCTGAAACAGCACAATCTCTATAGCAGGGGTCTTCAAACCTCCTACAAAGGGACAGTTTACCGTCCTTCAGATTTTAGGGGGCCAGACTGTGGCCAGTTGGAATAGACCATGTTTCAGGCTTGATGACAGAGAATGCATTAAAGCGATATTAAAGTCTTGTTTTTTTTTTCTAAAATAACAAACATGTTATACTTACCTGCTCTATGCAGTGGTTTTGCACAGAGTAGCCCAGATCCTCCTCTTCTCGGGTCCCACGTCACATTCTCCTGGCCCCTCCCTCCTGCTGGGTGCCCCTACAGCAAGCAGCTTGCTCTTGGGGCACCCAAGCAGGTACGCTCCCGAGCCACTGCTCTGTGTGTTCTCTTATACACAGAGCTGTGGTTCGGCCCCGCGCCCTCCGTCTCCTGTTTGGCTCACTGTCTGTGATTGACAAAAAGACAAAAGCTGCCAAAAGCCAATCAGGAGTGTAAGTCCCCGAAGAGGCAAGGCTCTCATGGACATCGCTGGATGCTAGGTCTACATCAACCTTTGTTTAGCAATAACCTGCACAGGAATCTATTTCAATGATGAAGTCAATGATATCCGAAAGCCAATCTGTTTCCAGAGGCCCTCTGATTGAGCTCTGCAGCCTCTGTAGGACTTTTTGGCATTTGACACCTCTAGAATTGTTGATTGCCTGTGTCCCCTTCCCTTCTCCAACCACTTTTTTTCATAAGTCTTTTTTGATGTTTTGTAAAAGGTTAGTACAAACCCCAAGTAACTGTGCAGGGAAGGTCACCTGTAAAAGCAATTCCAATTACCATTGGCAACTAATACCAACTATTTGCAGTTTGCTTGCATATTTAAGTGAATTAGATCAATCAGAAGGATATAGAAACATTGAGATTGATTTACTAAAACTGGAGAGTGCAAAATCTGGTGCAGCTATGCATGGTAGCCAATCAGCTTCTAACTACAGCTTGTTCAATTAAGTTTTAACGAAATAAAACCTGGAAGCTGATTGGTTTCTATGCATAGCTGCACCAGATTTTGCACTCTCCAGTTTTAGTAAATCAACCCCAGTATGTCCTTGCCAGCTTCCACTTAAAGGGTGGACTGGGGGGGGGGGCCTCCCAAGTACACTACCAATCATAGACCTTAAAAGAGGGGTTAAAGCAGGGGTCTCCAACCACCGGGCCGTGGCCCACTACTGGGCTGTAGCGTCTCATGATATTGCAAGTCAGGCAGGTGGGTGAGAGCCCAGTGGATCAGAGAGGCAAGCGGGCGGGTGGATGAGAGAAGCGGGCTGGCGAGCAGAGATGACATCATCTCTCTCTGCCCGCCTAGCATCACTGCTCTCCTGCCCTCACAGCGTGCAGAATCACTGAGGTACGGCGGGGAGCAGAGAGATGACATCATCTCTTACCGCCCGCCCCGCATCGCGGCTCTCCTGCCCTCACTCAAGAACGGCCACTGCACAGAGGCCTGCCTCTGTGCTAAATGAACCAGTGCCACCAATGCAGTGACAATCCACATCTGGTGGCAGACAGCGTGGCAAGTGGCATTCCTCATCTGGTGGCAGGCAGCGTGGCAAGTGGTATTCCTCATCTGGTGGCAGGCAGCATGGCAAGTGGCATTCCTCATCTGGTGGCAGCCCAGGCAGCGTGGAAAGTGGCATTCCTCATCTGGGGCAGGCGAAGTGGAAAGTGACAAGCTGCATGTGGTGGCAGGCGGCGTAGCAAGTGACGCTCTCAGGGCTCCCACTGATTCTGCATTATGGTGAGTTGAATTTATATTTACAATATAATTTACAATATAATTGGCACAATTTTCTTCCACGTCCCCGGTGCCAAAAAGGTTGGGGACCACTGGGCTAAAGAACAGAATCAGTTGCTGTTGAGGAGTCTTCAAGTCACATTGCGCAGACATTCACAAATTTATATGTACAACCTCTGGTTTGATATGTGTCCTGGTAAAATGGCAGATTGAAGTTCACCAAGCTTTTCCAGAATCAGACGGAAGCACCACCGTTTTTTTACTTTTTTTTTTTTGTTGCTTGTGTATGTGTCCCCTTTGAGGAGATCCATCCGCTCTGTTTATCCTACCAGCTATTGTCATGGGACTGAAAATGGGAGAATATCTAAAATTTTGCCTTGTCACCAGAACAAGAATAGAGAGGAAGTCATCCAATAGAGACAGTTATTGCATTAAAGGGACTTTTCTTCTTATTTCCGGATGTGTTGACTGGACAGGAAGAGAAGGGAAGTCTGCTTAATGGGACACAGTTGCAAAACAAACCTCATAGGAGTTTTATCTATTCCCTACTCAATCTAGTGTTTGAAAAAACAAAGTTTTCGCCTTAGATGCACAATAATATGGCTCTATATGGCCAAACACAATTAAGGCAAGGTTCACCTCTATGCAGGTTGCAATTGATGCATTTTTTCCGGCAGGTTTTGTAGTGTGTTTTTTTTTTGGCTAATAGGAAAGAATGACAGATCTGTTTATGGAGTGTGACTTTGATGCGACTTTACACTCTCTGGCACAAAGTCGCATCAAAGTAGTGCAGGAACCTTTATGCGTCCAAAGTCGCATGTTAGGGTTAAGGGCTAGGGTAAAATGTTAGGGTTAAAGGCTAGGGTTAGATGCTAGCATTAGGGTTAGGGTTAGAGGTAATCATTAGGGTAATGGTTGGGGTTAGGGGTAATTGTTAAGGTTAGCATTCTAACCCTAACAATTACCTACTTTAGTGCTTGAACAATGTATATCATTGTACCAGTTTCACTTGTGTTATCTCCTGTATCACAATTCCTATTTGAACTATTATTGTCACTCTCTGAGATTATGTTATTAATAAAGCTCAATCATTTTTAAACCACACGATATCATCTTTTTACCCTTCTGCTGCCTAGAAAACCCCTTTTGGGGGACATTTCCCTTTTTTTCTTACCACTAACACTAACCCCAACAGTTATCGCTAACCCGAACTCTAACCCTAACTCTAATCCCAAAACTAACTCTAACCCTAACATTTAACCCTTACCCTAGCCCTTAACCTTTACCCTAGCTCTTAACCCTAACATGTGACTTTGTCAGGCCTTAGTCAGAGCTTTCTATATAATCTTGCAGAGCTCATTGGAGCTGGACGCTATCCGCTACCTATGGATCTGCATCACCGCATCTTTTATATTGTATATTTTATATATATATATATATATCTTGGCACACAATGTGTGCAGTCTATATTATTTACTAATTCTTTTATAGATATTTGATCTGATCTGTCTGGTCTTATGCACTTCTCTTTGTCCTTGTCTGCCCGTTATCAACATATCAGCCATCTATAAGGTGTGTGCACTATTAAATGACCTTTTATAAATTCACGTATAGAATTTCACCATAGTACTTGCGCACACTTTGTAGTAAACAGGCTCTCTCTCCCTCTCTTTTTCTTGTTTATACCCTATAACAGCCTTGCTCAACCTTTTCAACACAGAGGAACCCTTGAAATAACTTTTCGATCTCAGGAACCTCTGCTAAAAATTACTATATCTGCAACTCATGATACATTAGTGTGATGGTCAGGGGGAAGAATGCTCTTTACACTTGTGGTCATTGGGAAGAATTGCTCCCTTACAGAAAGCTAAAAATATCAATGGTGTCAGAGGGAACTTATCTGAGAGGCAGAAATTGCCAATTGCTCAAGGAACCCCTAGCAACCTCTGGAGGAACCCTAAGGTTCCTTTGAGCCCTGGTTGAGAAACCCTGCCCTAGAACCTTGAGGTGTATTCCTGCTTCAGCTGTGGCATGTGTGGGGTTGGGTGAACACAAAGGGCCCTCTGTGTTTGGTCCTGAACCTGAGCCTGCCGTGCTCTCTTCCTTCACTGGCTTTCTTTAGCTTGGATGATATATGGCAGCAGACTTTCTCCCTGCTTTTAATAGGATGCAATATTGGTGATATCCAAAAAATATATGATCAGAATCAATATTATAATATGTTTATTGTAGAGCTTTCGTAATTATGTTTAATGATGAATGCGTACTGCTTTTTGTTTTCTATTAATTGTAGACACCTAATTATTGAACCACTACCCCCTGAAGAAGAGAATTACTGTTACTAATCTTGAAACGCGTTGGCATTCTCTGTCCTATTCTGTTATTCGACAGAGTCAAGTGGTTGTCTGTATATGTTTTTTTATATTACACCTGAGTTATATTTGCATCCAATTTTGACCTTTATCAATGTTATACTCCCGTATTTTTAACTTTTCAAATAAAATATAAATCTATTTTCAATATTATCTGATTGTCAAGGAGTTTCTGCCTTTTAAAGTCTCCATAGAGGAAACTGTTTTTGTATTTGTATCAATTCAGGGATGTGGGCAGCAACTCCTATTCTATAGATCTATGGCACAACTGTAAAAATAACATTTAACCCTTACCCTAGCTCTTAACCCTAACATGCGACTTTGGACACATAAAGGTTCCTGCACTACTTTGATGCGACTTTGGTGCTACCTGAGTGCCAGAGAGTATAAAGTCGCATCAAAGTCGCATTCCATGAAGAGAACGGTTTACTTTGCTATTAGTAAAAAAAAACCTGCAAAATGCATTAAAAATGCAACACTTGCACTTCTGGTGCAGGTCCATTAAAGTCTATTACACGTAAAACTCAATCTTCTGCAGGAAAAAAAAAGTCCCTGGCCCTTTCCAAAAACGCATTGTCTCTCATTGCACAGATGTGAACTAGAGCCATAGGAAACCATGTTTAATGGACTGTAGTGCGTTTATGCAAAACACACTAAAAAAACACATAGGTGTGACCCAAGGGTAAGTGGAGAACTAGCCATTTCTAAAAAATCACATGCTTCGTTTTTTTATTGGCCATATATCTGGAAGTTACATCTCAGAAATGCATTTCTGCTGCACTGTAAACTTGCCCAACCATAACAAACATTGAGTAAGACCAGCTCCAATAACAAAGGACTCACCTCACCAACATCAAATATTGTGGTGGTGTTGACTTTCTTGGTTTTGTGAGTGAAACCTTAAAAAAAAAAAAAAAAAAGAGAGAATGATAAGCAAACATCAATGCACATTTTTAGATTAAACCTGAAAAAAAAAGAAAAATATTGCAGCCACCTAATCTAAGGACTGGTAAGCTGAAATGTATTACGTTTTTGTTCTTGGGTAAGATATACTTGAAAACTAAGGGACTTTCCTGGACATTAGATATATTTTTTTTTTTTTCACATTCTTAACATTTTTCCTTCCAGAATTTCTAAAAACGAAGATACCTTCCAACAGATCATAAGGTGGTATACAGACTGTAACGTAAATATCAAGGTAGGTCTCTGTTACATGTTATATTTATGTTCAATGGTAAATCTGAAGGAAAACCACCCACAGAAGTTAGCAGTATGGAGGAACCATTATGTATTATTTCTATTATTATTGTACTGGATTTATATAGCGGCAACAGTTTATGCAACGCTTTACAACATGAGGGCAGATACTACAACTTTAATACAGTTCAATACAAGAGGAATCAGAGGGCCCTGCTCATTATAGCTTACAATCTAAGAGGGAGGGTCAAGAGATACAAAAAGTAATACCTGTGGGGGATGAGCTGATGGAGAAAATAAATGTACAGTTCTACAGAGATGAGTTTTCAGGGATCGTCTGAAAGTGGACAAAGTAGGAGATAGTCGGACAGCTTCAGCTAGAGAATTCTAGAGGATGGGAGAGGCTCTGGAGAAGTCCTGGAGGTGAGCATGGGAGGAGGTGACACTAGAGCTAGAGAGCAGGAGGTCTTGAGAGGAATGAAGAGAAAGATTTGGTTGGTATTTTTAACCACTTAAGGACTGAGCCTCTTTCTGAGATTTGTTGTTTACAAATTAAAAACAGTTTTCTTTGCTAGAAAATTACTTAGAACCCCCAAACATTATACTTTTTTTTTCTAACACCCTAGAGAATAAAATGGCGGTCCTTGCAATACTTTCTGTCACGCCGTATTTGCGCAGCGGTCTTACAAGCGCACTTTTTTTGGAAAAAATACACCGTGAAAGATAATGTTACGCTGAGTAAATTGATACATGTCACACTTCAAAATTGCGCCCGCTCGTGGAATGGCGACAAACTTTTAGCTTTAAAAATCTCCATAGGCGACGTTTAAAAAATTCTACAGGTTGCATGTTTTGAGTTACAGAGCAGGTCCAGGGCTGGAATTATTGTTCTCGCTCTACCGATTGCAGCGATACCTCACATGTGGGCGCTACTCACTTATGCGTTCGCTTCTGCACACGAGCTCCTCAGGATGGGGCGCTTTTTTTTCTTATTTATTTTACCTTTTATTTTTACACTGTTTTAAAAAAAAAAAATTGTCACTTTTATTCCTATTACAAGGAATGTAAACATTCCTTGTAACAGAAAAAAGCATGACAGGACCTCTTAAATATGAGATCTGGGGTCAAAAAGATCTCAGATCTCATATTTACACTAAAATGCAATAAAAAAAAACTGTCATTTAAAAATTCATTTAAAAAAAATGGCCCTTTAAGAGCTGTGGGCAGAAGTGACATTTTGACGTTGCTTCCACCCAGCAACTGTATGGCAGGGCTGGACTGGGACAAAAATTTGGCCCTGGACTTCACCCAGACTGGCCCACTTTGACAGGTCTCTCCCATGCCGGCTTGCCACCCAAGCCCCCCCCCCACTAGCTATTAGCCGTTCTACATTATTTCTCTTATAGGCAGTACCAGTGGGGAAGCTAGACATTATTTCACCTGGGGCAAAGAATCAGTTTGGTGCCCACCCCCCCAATGGAACAAGATTAGGCAGGAAAGTGAGGCCGCCCTCCTTCCAGATCGTATGATGAGCTTCTAAGTGTTGACTCCTGAGCATCATGTCTGTATTCAGGCGCGCTGCATAACTAGCCAGGGAGAGGAGGTGAGCAGTGCGGGGGGGACAGAGGACTGGATGGAGGCAGCGGTCCACTGTCACTGAAATCGGCCCACTGAGCCATCGGCCCACCGGGAAACTCCCTGTAGTCCCAATGGCCAGTACATGCCTGCTGTATGGAGACGGGTGGGGGCCATCTTCCCCTCACTCATCTCCATACCAAGCAGGAGACAAGACGCGATCGCCTTCGCCGCTGCCGACGGCTCCGGTAAGCAGCGGAGGGCACCGGATCATGGTGGGAGGCCCCTCTCCCACCGCCGATAAAGGTGATCTTGCGGCGAATCTGCCGCAGAGACCATTTTTATCTTGTAGCGGACCGCCCGCTGAAGAAGAGGATACTGGGGTTATGGCAGCTAGCTGCTGCCATAACAACGATATCCTCCTTCAAACAGCCGATGTAAAACTGCGGCGGGTGGTCCGTAAGTGGTTAAATTAGATTAAGGATATAGCTGGGGGCAGAGTTGTGGATGGTTTTGTAAGTTGTCGTATCTTGAATTTAATTTGTTGGGCGAGCAGAAGCCAGTGGAGGGATTGGCAGAAAGGAGTAGGAGACACTGAGCGTTTTGTAATGTGTATGAGCCTGGCAGCAGCATTCATGATTGACTGAAAGGGAACAGACTATGTAAGGGTAAGCCAGTGAGGAGGGAGTTGCAGTAGATGAGGCGAGAGATAACCAGGGAGTGGATTAGGAGCTTTACGGTGTCTTTGGTTATGCTCTGTACTAGGGGTGTTGAATATAATCGCAGCATCGATGCATCGCGATTCAGACATTCGCGATGCTGCGAGTCGGCCGAATCGATATCTGGTGACGTCATCCATCACTCCGTGCGGTGCTCTGCCTCTCCAGGAGAAACACAGAGGCAGAGCCTGCATTATGGATAAAGCCCCTCCCCTTCATTGAAGCAGAAAGTCAGCTGATGAGCTGACATCCAGTACAGTGCAGGGGGGAGGAGCTCGAGGAGACCTGACATTCCAGAGAGACACCAGAAGGGAGAAGACACTGAGCAGCATGAAGGAGAGGGAATCAACTGACACTGAGAGCAGATAAGTGCCAGTGTCACTGATCCCATCCCTCCACTACCATCACCCCTCTGCCTGATCCCATCTATCTCTCTGCCTCTGATCCCACCATCCCTCTGCCACTGATCCCACCACCCCTCTGCCTGATCCCATACATCCCTCTGCCTCTGATCCCATCATTCCCCTGCATCTGACCCCACCACCCCTCTGCCTCTGATTCCACCACCCCTCTGCCTCTGATCCCATCCATCCGTCTCCCTCTGATCCCACCACCCCTCTGATCCCACCATCCCTCTGCCTCTGATCCCACCACCCCTCTGCCACTGATCCCACCGTCCCTCTGCCACTGATCTCACCACCCCTCTGCCTCTGATCCCAGCCATCCCCTTGCCTCTGATCCCAACCATCCCTCTGCCTCTGATCCCAGCCATCCCTCTGACGCTGATCCCAGCAATCCCTATGCCACTGATCCTACCATCCCTCTGCCACTGATCCCACCATCCCTCTGCCACTGGAGAAAAATTTAGTTTTTCTGTCTGCTTGAATTTTTGGATAAAAAGTTTTTAACCATGCGCACTTAAAATCATTATTTTAACCATGCGCAATAATCGTGATGCATCGTGGAATCGAATCGTGGACAGGACAATCGTAATTGAATTGAATTGTAAGACCAGTGATGATGCGCACCTCTACTCTGTGCACAGGATCCGAAAATCGGACAACAGATCGTCCGACTTTTTTCGCTTGCTAGTCACAAGTAGAAATTGGGTAGGTTACTAAAGTTACGAAAAATCTTGTACGACAAAATACAAATTTGCAAGTGATGTAATGTGTATTGCATTTGTATTTTCGGACGACAACTGTACTGATTAAACGAAAATCGTACAAGGAAAATTCTCGTGCTTGCACCATCGGAAAATATTGGATGAACTGTCGTGATCGGCTACCGAAAGCTCTGTACTAATGATCAGATTATCGTACGATCTCTTCGAAAAGGGGTATTTTTAGTACGATTTTCAGATTGTGTGTACGGGCCATTAGGAAGGGGCGTATCTTGGAGATGTTGTGAGGCAACAAGTTGTGGACAGTGAATGGATGTGGGGCCAAAAGGATAGTTCAGAGTCCAGGATTACACATAGAACCTTGGCATGTGGGGACGGGTTGATAATTGTGCCATTGATTTTGACAGAGGAATCAGGGGAAGTGGCACGTGGGGGAGGAAATATTATGAGCTCAGTTTTGGAAAGATTGAGTTTGAGAAATTTGTGTGACATCTAGACTGATATGTCTGTTAGTAAATTAGTGATGCGTGAGGAGACTGATTGAGTGAGCTGAGGGGTAGAGAGATAGATTTGGGTCAAAGAAATGGTATTGAAAGCCATGGAGAGCAATCAACTGACCCAGGGAGGAGATGTAGATTGAGAATAGGAGAGGTCACAGAACAGAACCTTGGGGAAACCCGATGAAGAAAAAAGGAGGAGAAGAGGGAGTAAAATTGTAAGTGACACTGAAAGTGCGTGGGATAGGTAGGATGAGAACCAGCAAAGAGTAGTCACAGAGACCAAAGGAGTAGAGTTTTTTAGAGGAGGAAGGGTTGGTCCACTATAACAAAGGCAGCAGAGAGGCCCAGGAGTAGGAGTACAGAATAGTGTATATTAGTTTTAGCCATTAGTAGTTTGTTTGTGAGTTTAATGAGAGCAGTTTCTGTGGAATGTTGAGAGCAAAATCCAGACTGAAGGGGATCAAGAAGTTTCTTCTCAGTCAGATGGTCGCTCAGACAGTTGTAGACCAAGGAGTTTGGAGGAAAAGGGGAGTAAGGAGATGGTGCGTAGGTTGTTAAGATTGGTGGAGTCCAGTAAGGTCTTTTTAAGGATGGGGATGACTAGTGCATGTTTTAGAGCGTTGGGGAAGATGCCAGAGGAGAGGGAGAGATTGAAAATGTGAGTTAGAGAGTGTAGAATGGACCAGGTCACTTATTTATCCATATAGTGTTAAATGAGCGTTATCCTTAATTGCATGGTATAAATGTCATTATCGCTTATAGTCAACTCCTAGTTGCATTGATTTGACCTAAGAGGTACAAAAGTTAGCAATGCCTCATCATTGAATGTTAGACTTATATAGTAGGCCAAAAGGGTAAGTCTTAGCAGAAATGGATAAACAGAGGGTAAAGGAAAACCAGAGGCGAGGGGGGGGGGGACATACGTTCCTCTCTCATATACTGACTTGTGGCCCCGGAAGCGAGTCGGTGATCAGTAAATAAAGTCCAGTCTAATCTGGTATATTAATTGGCTATGATGCATTTAAATTCTTTTGTACAGAAGTAAGCAGACCAATAAAACCGTGTCTTCTGAAATTTGCCATATGTGCCTTTCAAGGAGCTTGTCAGAATTTCCATTGTCTTGATGTCTTCTATCCTATTAAACCATTCTTATGTCAGATATATTTTGCATCTATGTTGCAAGCCTGTAGTTTCTTATTTGGGCTTATGCATTGGCAATAGAAATAGTATTATGCTTGACAATGCTACTCTTCTGTAAAATTCTTGTTGTTAGTGACATTTTATTACAGGTTATAGGTATTTTAGATTTCTGTAATCTATGTAATAAATTATAGCCTTCTATATTTAATGAGAAATGGTGTAATGAATTAGAGGTGTATAGACTGAATATGGCTCTTGACCCCTTCAAAGCAGAATTTGCATCTTTCTAACAATGTCATCTGATATATAAAACATTCTCTTAGAGAGAACTTCATATCCTCATTGTTGCCATTATACTTGATGGAATGTGGAATTACAATGGACAACACAAAAGGCTGTAGTCTGCCAGAACAAGTTTTTTTAATCCCATTGAACAAAACACATACCTTTCATACTGAGAAATGGATTCTATTAGCTGCAAGATGAACCCCAGCTAAATATAACGCACTATTTAATCTGGTTCCTTATTTATAAAATCATTAAAGCATGCCTAAAGCCAACATTTTTTTTTTCCATTTCAGAATAGTTTGAACCACTTTCAGTTTTTCCCTTTAAATTCTGTCTTGTAGACACAACAGGAAGTGGGAAGAAATTTCTCTAAAATTAGGTAAATTGGTAGTGGAACAGGTGCCCCCATTGGAAAATTTTCTCTCAATTTCTGTTCTAATGACAGCTCAAAGTTTTAAATTTTCTTATCACTTATTATTATTATTCTTATGTACCTCGGAACTTTTGTAAATCAGTGGGCCTGAGAATGAGGGTGGAGCAGGGGCAAGGTTAATAGCAGCGCACTGTGCCAAAACACATGCTGAAATACTGTAAATAATTTTGCCAGTGCATCAGCTTCAGTAATAAATGCAAATGATCGGTTGTGTCAATCCAAGGAGAACTCCTTTGGCACCTGTTTCAGTATGATGAAGAAGGCAAGAGGAGCTCAGAGGCTGGGGTGAGGGGGTTGTGCGGGGTACATTGAATTAAGGAGCTCCAGGTAAAGGAGATATAACTACCTCCAAGGTAGGTAGGAAAGCTATGGGGCTCTAGGAGGCTCTGGGTGGGAAAGGGGAGCTCTGGGGCTGAATTGAGTTGTACTCATACTTCAGACCTCCTGAAAGCAACTACATCTTCCCAACTTTGGTCATGTGAGATCAAGGCTGGGCTCAAATACACTATATTGCCAAAAGTATTGGGATACCTGCCTTTGCACATGAACTTTAATGGCATCCCAGTCTTAGCCTGTAGGGTTCAATATTGAGTTGGCCCACCCTTTGAAGCTTTAACAGCTTCACCTCTTCTGGGAAGGTTTAGGAGTGTGTCTATGGGTATGTTTGACCATTCTTCCAGAAGCACATTTGTGAGGTCAGGCACTGATATGGATGAAAAGGCCTGGCTCGCAGTCCCCACACTAAATGTTAAGGCATTTTTTGCAGTTCAAACTGGTTTTGCATTCCTATACAGGTCTATGGGAATGTAAAACCCACTTGAGGCAGCTCAAATGTAGATCGGAAGCAGGTCAGCTGCAGGTCAAATGCACCTGTTAATGAATTCTGAATGATTTCAGAAGCATAGGAAATTGGTGTCAAACTGATGCCAACAACAGAAACCCAATACAGGCCCTTACAGACTTTGTTTCAAAAAAATTGTGGATGCCGCTCAGGCTGTAGGAATCCAAATCAATGAAGCCGACCACTGTGAATGCAGGCTAGGTTGGAGCTTGTCCCGGCTCCAGACAGTAATGTGCAGAGAAGAAAATGTCCATATGCACCACACATCTCTGCAAACCCCAGGTAAGAAAATGTAACAGCCTGAGCCTGGGCTCCAGCCAGGCCACAATCCCAAGGCGTTTCACTCTGCCCCAAAGCTTAACCATGGGGGTGGGGATTTCATGGGGATTCCTTTCTCCCCATCAGCATGGAATCCCCATCCTCATGATTCACCTTCTCAGGAAACCTAAGAAATAATTCTAACAAGAGTAAAAATTTGCTTTTTCTATTAGTTACAGAGAATCGTTTTGTTAGGGGTATTGTTTAATAATTCCATTGAAATTTATAGGAACTACAACCAGTATGCCAATGTTCAACTAAACCAGAGTTTTTTTTAAACAAGCATATCTCATACAGTGTAATGTAATCTTCATGTTTTTCTGGGTTACCAGGGTAAATAATCTTGTATAATACAGTAAAGTCACTAGAGATCATGTCAGTTATTCCTGTACTTTTATTTAAAACAGACAAATAAGATGTGTCCATATAACTTTAATTGTTACTAAAATATCACTTGACTAATGCCAGACATGGCACAACACATGGTTGGAAATTAATCACATCCTGTCTGGAATGCCACAATGAGAACATCACCCAAGATAATCTTATACAATCGTATCTGATAGAATTGTCCCATGCAGTGCTCTGTATCTTGCTGCCAACTACACAGCGGTGAATCTAAATTCTAAATGGGAGCACATACGAATGGGAGTCTCCAGCATGACTTTATAGGTCCCAGTGGGCACAAGGGGCACCCACATTCCGGCAAGTTTTAAATATTTGATGGCGCTTTCTGGAGCTTGAGGGCACCCTTTTCCACATATTTTGGGAATGCCCAAAATTGAAATAATTTTAGACAATGGTAGCCGAATGTGTCAAAACAATCACAGGTGTGTCTCTTGGAGAAATTCTGGCAGCTTTCTTATTACATGACACCCCTCTATCCATTAAAAAATTAAAAAATTCACTCCTAAAACATCCCTTAACTGCAGCGAAGGAGTGTATCCCGGCATTGTGGAAGAGCACCACCCCGTCAACTAGATCACATTGGCTAGCCAGGATAACGGATATCCAATAAATGGAAAACCTTACTATGGTGTTGAAAGAGCAAGATGAGAAATAATGGAAAGTCTGGACCCCTTATTTCATTTATAAAGAACAGACCCCTCTAGCCTCTAAGCAGTAGTTTTTACAACAATCTGCCCCACAGAGCTCAGCCAACATGCCATGGGGGTGACCGGGTCTTCTTTCCCCCTCTTTTTTTTTTTTTTTTTCCTCTCTCAATATTTCATTTCTACCTGTCTTTCTGCTTTATACCTTCTGGACTTAACCAAGGGGCTACTTGGTTAAGAAAAAATATAGTAAAATGAGAAACAGTGTTGCACACTAATGCTCATGGAGTTATTTCAATGTATCATGATACAATTTAATGATACTACAACATAGAAGTATTTTGTAAGGACAATTTTGCTAACCATGTGATTCGCAAGTTTCTTATTGAATGTTATTTCATGGTTGTGAACTGTTGATCTGTGGAATTGTAACGCTGTTTCTGTGAAAATAAAGAATTAAAAAAACAATAAAAACAATGGGGCAGCTGCATTCAGGTGAGTTGGCAGTGCCTGAAGAGGTGGTGCTGGGACCAGTAGCCACAGGAGGGAAAGTACATGCTGATCACTGTATTCTACTACACAACAAAGGGCCTTGAGTTCCTGCCTGCAAAAGGCTATTTCTAAATCTGACTGTGCCGGTCAGATCCACTTACAGTGATCCAGCTGGTGTCTGCAAGCAAGTGAAGTGCAGGAAGAGTGTCAAGGAGACTGTATATAGACTGTGTATAGGAAGAGGTCCCTGAAGTTGTCATTGAAGTTTTGTTGTTGAAGTCAAGTGGGCATCCCATAACCTCCCATCCTCATCCAAGTTCCTAACCCTCAATAAACCACAAGAAAACAAAGCCACGGACTGTTCTCTGTCTCTGAAGTGCCTGTGAAAATGCGGTGTGCCTGGCTGTGCAGGGTGGGGGTGTGCACTACAAACATTTTAAAATTGGTAAGCTGAATCTCTAAATGTTCTAACCCGAACTTAAAGATCGTATCGCATCGTGCAACCATATTGTAAATTCTTTCATTTCTCAGCCTGGGCATGGCAGCGGGTTACACATTACACAGGCAAGGGGTAGGAATTGCAATAGTAGATGCTTTGAATGGTGCATGTTGGCAGCTACTGTTTGTGTGTAAGGCCTCATGCACACAGGGTGTTTAGCCCCAGTGCAGGAGACTCTGGCATTTTTGGTGCAGGTGGAAGGCACAGGTGGAAGGCACAGGTGCACATCCAGCCCCTCTGCCGCCAGCCTGTAAACCTCTATGAGAGGCCGACAGCTGTTGCGGCTGGATACGGCTGGACAGTGCACGGAGCGATACTAACATTTAGGTCATCATGCTCCCAGGGGTGAATGCCCGAAACACAGACTACTTGTGTTCCAAGCATTCGCCCCCAGGCGCATACTGCTGTGAATGTTTGTACCACTCAGCGCACCGTCCAGCCGCAGCGGCTGTCAGCCTCTCATAGAGGTTTATAGGCTGCTAGCTGAGGGATTGGAAAGTACACCTGTGCCTTCCACCCGCACCTAAATGTCAGAATCTCATGCACAGGGGCTAAACACCTAATGTGCATGAAGCATAAAGGGTTAACTGCAGAGTTAACCTGCCCCAGTAATGATCACTCTCAATCTGATGTTGCTTTGTTTTCCCCTGAGCTGGAAAATCCATGTACAGAGTTAGGTTGAGAGTGCAATGTCACATTCTGACTGACAACATGTTAATAGGTTGATGCATTTCTAAAGAAATATCTCTAGTTTTGTTTAGGGTATTAGTGTCACAATAGGAACAGTGTTAGTTTCCCTGTAGTTTCAACTGGTGATTCTGCCAGTAACACAGTTTCTCTTCAAGGCTTACTTACCCTACTCTATCTATAAACATGCAGTTAGTGTAGCGCTATAATCTTCAAATATACTTACATAAAGAGGATCCGGTTCACACCAAATGCAGCTTTGAAATCGCACTACGTCAGCGTGATTTCAAAGCCACTGGTCGGTGCGATTACATGTGCGGCTTGCCGAAGTCGCACAGATGCACATGAAATCGCCAAAAAAAGTGCAGGAACCTTTTCAAAATCGGTGCAAGTTGGAGTCGCACCAATATGAACGGTTCCATAGCCAGATATAGGGTGCAACTTGTCATACGACATTGATCTGTCAAATCACATGATAAGTCGCACCGGTGTGAACGGGGGCTTATAACAACAATTATATAAATATTTAAAAACAATGAATAATCCATAAACAATCCATACATTCAGTGAGTGAACCCACACTTTCTTAAAAAAATTCCCATGAAAGAAAATGCTAATAGCATAACAAAGTGTTAAAGTGCAATAAGCCACATGTAAACAAAGTGGACTATTTAAAAAATTATAATTAATAAAATATTGAAGAATGATATTTAAATATAATGTTCACATAAAAAATGTCTATAAAACATTTCCCTTGTGTTCCTCCACCCACTTCCTGATGAGGCTGATAACAGCGAAACACGTTGAGGCGGGGTTACCTAGCCACTGACGTCACTTCCGGTGATGCAATCACTGGCCATTGGAAAGCACGCCGCTCCGCCATATCAGCTGCCGGCAAATTGGTGCACAGAACACTGCTGGAATCTGCTGGGTGCTGGTGGAGGCAGCGAAGCATTTGAGTGCAATTTTACCTTTGTATAAGACATACTTATTTTATCAAACTGCTTGCATGATGATCCTGTTTATGGCCTTTATCCCTAAGTTGATGAGTGTAGACAAGGGGGCCATAAGGAAGGTGGATATCCAGATATCCAGATGCTGGAACTAATACACTTGCGCATATAGACTCATTTACCATTGGGTCCAAAAGTGTGGTGAGTCTCAGTGTATAAGGGGATGGAGCCGAATCACTGAAGAGCACCATTTGGAGAGCACTTTGTTTGCATGAATTGTGTGTGGCACATTTAAAAGTTTAGGCAGGCCACAAGGAAAGCAGGAAAGAAATTTGCACAATTCCCCCATCAATATGGACAGTGCTGGCAGGGGAATATCTCCTGCCAAGCAGTTGTCTGCTTCCTGCCGGCCCTGCCGGGAGAAGACAGTGACCAGGGCCGTCTTTAAGGCAGGGCAAAAGGGGCAGCTGCCCTGGGCCCTGTCATTGTTGTGGGGCCCAAAGCTGCTGCCTCATACTTGCCAACTATCCCAGTTTAAATTCCCTTGCTGTGTCCTGATATCTCAGTGTGAAATGCTGCCTAGCTCTGCCCTATTGTGTACAGATGACTCACCTGCAGACCCTGTGTTTACATGTAAATAACTGGCATTCATATGTAAATAGCTGCATCCGATATAGATATAGTGGCATAGATATGTAAATAAAGGCGGCATTCATATGTATATCATGCCCCCTGCAGTGAGTAGATGTGCTGTAACCTCTAGCAACCAATCGGTGAGTAGTATTACTGTACAGTAATCTCTAGCAACCAATCAACAAGTAGAAATCATTTGTTGTAACATCTAGCAACTAATCAGTGAGCCGTAATGTGTGCTGTAACCTCTAGCAACCAGTCAGTAAGCGGAAATGATACACTGTAACCACCGTAATCGCTGCCTGATCTGATACAGTAAACAGATTTTAAGTCTAGCTGCTATTTATTGTATGTCTCAGAGAGGTGGAGAGCGAAATTGTATGGGGGGGTCCAAGAAAATGTTTGCCCAGGGTCCAATCAATATTAAAGACGGCCCTGACAGTGACTATCACTAGCAGCTGTAGCAGCCCCTAGTGATAATTGTATGAGAATCCAGTAGGCTGGATTGTACTTAAGTTGATCGATCGGTCAACTTGGTACATTCAGATCTATCAAACCGTGTATGGCCGACCTTAGTTACATCACTATTGGCACATCAAATGGACTATTGATTATGGATATTTATGGACACTTAAGGTTTTTCTGAGCACAAGAACTAAAGTATTAGTTGGTATTATTATACTTTTTGGCTTTATAATTTTTTTTTTTATGTAGTTTGGATATTGATGGCACATATTGATACCTAGCGCTCATTCATATTGGTAATTTTCATGTAGTTGCTTCAGAGCTTAGTAAATGAGGTAAACCTTTACCTTGCAAAAAATACCCAAATACGTGCAAGGATAAAAAACAAACCAAAAAAAAACAGCATTATTACTTGCATATGATTGGATGAGGAAGGTCAGCAGAGCTTCTGCTCATTTACTAAGCTCAGGAGCAACTGCACAGCGCACAATTCATTTCCCTTTAGTAAATCAACCCCTCTGTATCTATGAAGAAGCAGAATTGTCACTGTAGGCTGCTCTTCTGATTTGGACTACAAACATCTCCCCTTCTCTTTAGCTCCAGGAAGGGTAGTGGGGGTTGTAGTTCACAGAAAAAAAACCTTGGAAGGTTGAAAACATTGCTTGATTTCAGTTTAGCATGCATCAAGTTAAAAGAACACTGGATTTCTACTGGGAAAACAGCAATTTTTCTGTACTGACAGAGAATGTACTAAAGAAAAAGTAAGCCTAAAAAAAAAAAAAATAATGCAGCCACCACATCTAAAGACTAGTAATCTGCAATGTATTAGATTTTATGTTCTTGGGTTTAGATAGAACAACCCAGGAAAATCCCTGGAAATCAGATACATTTAGCATCTATGTTGTAAGCCTGTAGCTTCTTATTTGGGTTTATTTGTAATAAATGAGAATAGTATTATACCTGGGTTTACATATAAATTTAGTCTTGAGTGGACAACAAACACTTATGCGCATACACACGGTCGGACTTTCCGGCATACTTGGTCCGGCGGACCAGAGTCCGCCGCACAATCCGACCATGTGTAGGCTCCGGCGGACTTTTTTTCCCTAAAAGTCCGCCGTACCTAGATCTGGGGACCCTCTTATTATAGGGGGCTCCCGGATTCCGATAAGCCCTCCGCCCGCAGACCCCGACAACCAACGGCCAGGGTTGTCGGGAAGAGGCCCTTGTCCTTATCAACATGGGGACAAGGTGCTTTGGGGGAGGGGGGGGGCCCCGTGGGGTGCCCCCCCCCAAAGCACCCACCCCCCCATGTTGAGGGCATGCGGCCTGGTACGGTTCAGGAGGGGGGGCGCTCATTCGTCCCCACCCCCTTTCCTGACCGGCCGGGCTGCGTGCTCGGATCGGGGTCTGGTATGGATTTTGGGGGGGGCCCCATGCAGATTTTTCGGCGTACGGGGGTTCCCCTTAAAATCCATGCCAGACCTAAGGGCCTGGTATGCCCCAAGACGGGGCTCGCAAGGTGTCAATCTCGGTGATAAAAGTGGCGAGATTGACTTCCTTTTCTAGTCCCGTTGTACCCGAGTCACGTTCAAAATGAACGGACTTGTCGTTGTGCGGGCAAGTCAGTTCATTCTGAAAGTCCGCCGTAACTCCGGCGAAAGTCCGTCGGAAAGACGGGCGGACCTAGCCTGCCAGAAAGTCCAGTCGTGTGTAGGCAAGTCCGTCTGTTCAAAAAGTGCGCTGGAAAGTCCGGCGGGAAGAACGTCGGACCAAGTATGCCGGAAAGTCCGCTCGTGTGTACGCGGCATAAGTAGATATTTGCTAGCACACCATGGATCGACACAAAGTAGCGTTCAAACGGATAGTTTATTGCATGATCACAACACAAGGGGAGTGCAACGTTTCGGAGTCACACGGGACCCCTTTGTCAGACATGGACCCCTTTGTCAGGCATGGTTGATTTAGGTGCAATCTTAGTAGCAGCAATATCCTTGCCTGTGAATCCCTTTTTGTTGAAAGCAATGATGACTGCACCTGTTTCCTTGCAGGTAACCATGGCTAACAGAGGAAGAAGAATGATTTCAAGCACCACCCTCTTTTTAAAGCTTCGAGTCTGTTATTCTAGCTCAATCAGCATTACAGAGTAATTTCCAGCCTTGTCCTCGTCAATACTGACACCATAGGGCAGGGGTGTCAAACTCAATTTCATTGTGGGCCGCATCAGCATTATGATTGTCCTCAAAAGGGCCAGTTGTATCTGAAAGATTAGATGTCCAGCGCATCCCCTCCCCTTACATTAGATGTCAAGAGCCACCCCACCATCAATTCAACTCAATTCCCTCTACTGCCCAGGCTCAACCGCCCCCCCCCCCCCCACCACCACCACCACCACCACCACCAAACAAAGATGTGATTAAGCCTGGATCAACCACCAAAAATAAAAGTTGGATTAAATTAAATGTTAGACTTTCATCCACATAATAAATATGGGATGCAGTTCAGGTTGCCCTGGCGCATACAAAAGAAAAACTAAGAGAATAAAGTTCTCTTAAGAGGGCAAAAAAGCACCCGAACACTATATGGAAAAACAAATCAAATTTTAATTGTGCAAAAATGGAGACACCACGCGGATTTAATACTACAAAAACATAGAGCGGGCTATGGTAAGTGACTATCACAGACCCTATTAAAAATGACAACGTTATCATTAAAAACACAGGAGCCGCGGCTATGCATACCACATACAAACACCAATCACCACTCACAGACACTGATGATATATAGGAATAAATTCATATATTCGAAGCAGCTGCTAATAGAATTCTATTAATCATCATTCAGAAGCGTGGTATATCGGGAATGTGGGTGGGTGTGGATGGAGAGGATAGTAAAAGTCCATGAGTTGATTCAACACGGTCAATTGATCAAAGAGGACTGGAACCCCCCCACACACACACACACACACCGCAGTGTTGCTGGCTTCCCTCCTGTCCTCTCCTCTCCTCTCCCATCTGCTGCTGCAGGGGTTGTTTCAGGATGGACAGTGGGGGAAGGGGCTAATCAATATGTAATTTACCAACCCCTTCCTTTTTTAAATGAACACACTCATTGTGTTCAATCATAACTGAAGCATAGTAAAGTGTGTTGTGTTGTGCTGAGCACAGAGCACTTCCCATTCATTCACTGTCCAGTGCAGCTGAAGCTGTAGAGAAAGGCATGTGTTTTTGAGTTTTGGAATGCACACTCTAATGCAATGGGCTGCACACACCGATGACTGACACCTGTGTTAATGAGAGAACCACTGACATGATGTCAGCTGGTCCTTTTGTGGTAGGACTGAAATGCAGTGGGATTGTTTTTTGGGGGATTAAATTCATTTTCATGGCAAAGAGGGACTTTGCAATTAATTGGAATTGATCTGATCACTCTTTATAACATTCTGGAGTATATGCAAATTGCCATCATAAAAAACAGGCAGTAGATTTTGTGAAAATTAATATTTGTGTCATTCTCAACATTTTTGGCCAAGACTGTACAGTCTGTGGCCGCGTTTAGCTATACTCAATCTGTAGCCTTTAGTCACCAGTATGAGAGTTTTATGATGTGAGATAACAATTCCAGGTGACATAGGGGTTTGCCGTACACCACAGATCTCCCTTCTATGTACATTGTGATGAAATACAAACATTTCAGGAAACCGCACTGATCTGTATCTGAGCTGCAAAGCCGCCTTGCTGTGCACATACACATGTGTAATCTCCAGCACTCACGCAGGCCTGTAATTCCATAATTATGCTGTCCTCTGGGTAGAACTGTATGCATATGTTTCATGCAAGTACACATACGGGTGTTTACTGCACAGTAATGCCCCGTACACACGGTCGGACATTCCGACAACAAAATCCTAGGATTTTTTCCGAAGGATGTTGGCTCAAACTTGTTTTGCATACACACGGTCACACAAAGTTGTCGGAAAATCCAATCATTCTGAACGCGGTGACGTAAAACACGTACGTCGGGACTATAAACGGGGCAGTAGCCAATAGTTTTCATCTCTTTATTTTTTCTGAGCATGCGTGACACTTTGTGTGTCGGATTTGTATACACACGATTGGAAATTCCAACAACGGATTTTGTTGTCGGAAAATTTTATAGCCCGCTCTCAAACTTTGTGTGTCGGAAAATCCGATGGAAAAAGTCCGATGGAGCCCACACATGGTCGGAATTTCCGATAACACGCTCCAATCGCACATTTTCCGTCGGAAAATCTGACCGTGTGTACGGGGCATTAGAAGTTACAGGTGTATTGTCATGATTTAACAAATGTTTAAACAAAAACAGCGTTGTAAAATACAGGTACAATACAATGACAACACATTGATGCTACCATGACTCCAGTATACCATAGAGCGGGGGTCAGCAGCCAGTAGATCGTGGACAGGTGACTGGTAGATCGCAGTCTGGGCTTGCTGACCCACCATTTCAGAGAACATCAGAGTGCAATGAGGAGGGGCTGCTTGCAAAGTTGGAGCTGTAGTGGGGAGAAAGAGCTGATGCCACCTTTGTCGTGCTGGCTCCTGTCCCATGCGGAGTGATACCATCTAGAGCCATTACTATCTTGGGCATTTTACACTTTCAAGTCGGTCCAATGCCTGTGTCTTCCTGCTGCCCATTGTGGCTTCCCTGGCCATTAGCGTGTCCCTAGAGACATAGCTGCCAGGGAAGTGGGAGAACTCTACTTGGCAGCATGGAAACTCACTGGACATTGCACAAATTCCTGGAATGGGCTGAGAGATAAACGGGAGCTTCATGCCTAATGAAGGGGTCCTACATGGACCTGAAACGCTGCACTCTTTTGCTGTGATAATTTTGAATCAAACTTTTGGACATTATTTCAAGATCCATGGTGTTCTGGCAAATATGTACATTGTTCATTGAACATTGGAATGCATTAGGCACATTTAATGGCTAATGCTGAACATTCTGGCGTTGGCTCTAGCTCTTCAAAAGAGCAAAGACTGGCGTCAACAGAAGGTAAAAGGTAAGTATTAAGGTTTTTCCTCCATTACACTTTTTCAGATCGGAGAGGGTCGGATGTCAGTGGACATGTCACCGCTGACATCTGACGCTCCATAGACCTCCATGGAGTGTCCGTTCAGGTCCGCCTAAAAAACTGACAGGCGGACCTGAACGGACAGTCCGTGTGAAAGAGGCCTTATACCTGTTCTTTCCAATGCTCTCCTTGATTACCTTTGCTTATAACATCACCGTGTCTCTTCAAAGATTCACATCCTCTCTATCATTGATGCTGATCATACATATGTCAATTTTAAAGAAGCCAGCCCAAAACCAAAGAACAGATGAAGCCAGCCTCTCACCATCGCCGGCCTTATAAACTGTTGATGAGAGGTTGCCTTGATTTGTTCAGGTGAATTTGTGTTTGAAAGCTGGTTGATATCAAAAAAAGTTGCTGAAATTTATGTATGGCCAACATTATATTTATCAAATGGCAAAAGGATAAAAGACTCGTACAGCCAAATTTAATACTGAAGTAGAAGTATTCAGAAAGTGCGCTCTTTGATGTTTGGTGGGATTTGGCAGATAAATAGACATTATTGGATTGGTGTCTATCAAATGATATAAAACATTTTGGAAAAAAGCATCTGAAAGGATCCATGGGAGGCTCTAATAAACCTAGAACCAGTGAAATGCCCTAGCTCTTAATTCAAACTTGTAATTTTTGTCTTTACGGCTGCTAAGAAAACCATAGCAAAAGCATGGAAATCGGCTATTCCAACAAGTGAAGCTGAAGATTTCTTGGTACCCAAAAAATGCTTTGAAGCCTATAGTTAGCAAATTTGCACCGCCTTAGGTCTCCCTACCTCCCCATTTACCCCTTCAGTCCCCTTCACATTCTTTCCATCTCTTCTGATTTCCTCAACTCTTACTTTTCTGCGCACTTCTGTATTCTGACTTATTTCTATTCTGTCTACATTGGCATTTGTGTTTTTCTTCATTAGACCAACAAGTCCATAACACACAGGTTCATTAAACCTGGCATACAGGCATTTACCAACCTTTGGTGTGTAGGATATTTCTGCATGTGATATGTACTCTATATATTTTTCTGTTTAAGTCTGATTTTCTCTTTTTGGAAGGAAATGTAAACTATGTATTGAAGTACCTTATTCATTTTTATAAAACTCAAAAAAAAAAAATCTATTGTAATAAAAGTATTCAGAAAGGAACCTATGCTTTCTGTCATAGCTTAGGAAATAGGCCATCAAAAATTTCCGACAACAAGCTCCCATCGAACATTTTCCGTCAGAAAATTCGATCGTGTGTACGGGGCATAAGTGTTTTCTGAGAATAAATGCTTGCATGAATAAGAATAATTGTTTCCACTGAATATACATTTTTTTACAACAATCAAACAACAATTTTTTCCACTGGGGAAACAATACCACTGTGCCCCGCCAAAACATTGACATTGATTAAACTACAGTGGAAAATTCCTTCTGTTGTAAGTCCCATTGACTGCACTGCCTACTATCTGCTGCATGTTCATTTGTAAATAAATATTCTGGACCATCGATTCAGGGAATGACTACAGAAGTTGCAGCGTGCCCATATAAACAGTTGTTTCCTGTTTCGGCTATTATTGTCTGCAATGGGTGTCAATCAACTTGTGAGTCAAGGTAATTTAAGGATTAGGGAATCCTTTCTCTGCCTTTTTACTCTAGAAGAACCCTTGAATTAATTTTCAGGTTTCAGGGAACACTTGGTAAGATTAGTCTATCGAGGGTTATTGGGAAAATGCCCCTTTACATTGGTGATGGTCGATGGGAAGAATGCCCCTCTTAGATTGGTGGCCAGAATGACATCCTTGCAGTCATGTTGCTAGCTCTGCCAAGTGACGTTGGACCTGGAGCTTTGCAGACACCATTGGATAGGAGGTCAGTTAGCCTCAGCTTAAGAATTCCCTAGCTATCCCTGGAGGAACCCCAGGATTCCACTGAGCCCTGGTTGAAAATGACTGGATGTCAGGGCTGGGCTCAGCCCTTCCTCCTCTGAGCTGGCCGCTCAGCTGTCGGCTAATTGCCAGCTCCTATCTCTCCACGGTTACTCAGCTGTTGATGATATCCTGCTCGTCAGTCCTGCCTACTTAAGCCGTCCAGTCCAGAGGATCTCTGCCTTCGCCTTGGTCAACATCACAGAGCCTATCTCCTGCATTCCTGTTTAAAGACTTGCTTTGCTGACATCCCTTCTGGCTCCAGATCCTACTTGCTGTTCCACTACATGGATCCCTGACTTCTGGCTTGGCTGACTGTCCGTTTCGGTTACTGAACTTTGGCTATGTTTTGACGTTTGTTCTTTTTACTTTTATTATTAAACAAGTGTGATTTAACTGTACTTCTGTCTCGGTCTGATTTCATGGTTTCTGACACTGGATTCAAGTATAACTGCAGGCAAAACGTTTTTTGTTGGTTTTAGATTTAGAGTGGAGAGCAATTAGAACACCTGTCAGATTTTATTGCCTTTTGTGCCCAATTCACCCTCTCTTTTTGTCCTGATGACCATTAGAGTGAAATATAAAGAAAATCACAAATTTAAAAGTCGTCATCAGAGCAGCAATAAAGGGGACACTAGTTCTGGTGACACTGGTGACTACCAGGTATTTCCCTCACTTTGGAGGGATATCCTTTCACTTTCTGTTGTGGCTTTAGGACAGAAAGTCAAGGGAAATCTACCAAATGGGATGGCTATAGAAATCTGACAGGGGATACAACCGTAATTTACTCTATACAAAATGAAAAACATTTGCCTTCAGTTCTACTTTAACTCTTGTTCAACATCACTAAGCAAACTCCCTAACGCCGCCACCTCCCGGCCCTTTAAGAGGTCTCTGAAACCAGGAGGCGGAGTTTCTGATCATGTGACCACTGTGATAGGCTGTCACAGTGGTCACATAATCGGAAAGCTCCCGATCGCAAGTTTGGGCAGGGGTTTTCTTGAATCCCTTGGCCAGCTGGGAGAACCTATATATTTCTGGAGAGGTCAGGTGATCTGTGGGCAGTAGGGGTGCAGCTTGAAGGTATCCAAAGTGCCAAGCTAGGGACCCAGCAGGGAAGTGTGGGTGAAGCTTGAGGGAGATACTACCACAAAAGACTTGAGGAGCTCATGGGATTCAGGGTTAGTGAATCAGAGGGTCCAGTGAGAGACCAGGAGCTCAAGGGGCTGAAGAACTACAAGTAGAAGTTGTAGTAAAGCTGAGAGAACTGTTACGTTTAAATTAGGAACTGTTATGTACTGTAGCCATAGGGGACAGCAAACCTGCAAGTGCAGAAGTGGTACCCTGCTGGGGCCTTTCCCTGTACGGCTGTCCTCCTATTGAAGCCTCGGAATCTTCCTATTGAAATTGTAACTATTTAAGGGTGTCCTGGCCCCAACCTTCTTTCTCTTGCAAAATATAAAAGGACTGTTAAAAGCAGCGGCGGCTGGTGCTCAAAATTTTTTGGCGGGAGCAAATAAACTGAAAAATTCTGAAAAATACTTAAAAAAACAAACAAAAAACATAAATTGCAGCCTCACTGTGCGTATCAAATTCAGCCACATTGCCCATCAAATGTAGCCACTGTTCCATCAATTGCAGCCACTGTGCCCATCAAATGCAGCTACTGTGCCCATCAAATGCAGCCACTGTGCCCATCAAATGCAGAAACTGTGCCCATCAAATGCAGCCACTGTGCCCATAATATGTAGCCACTGTGCCCTTCAAATACAGTCACTGTGCCCATCAAATGCAGCCACTGTGCCCATCAAATACAGCCACTGTGTCCATCAAATACAGCCACTGTGTCCATCAAATACAGCCACTTTGCCATCAAATACAGCCCCTGCGCCTATCATATGCAGCCACTGTGCCCAGCATATGCAGCCACTGTGCCCAGCATATGCAGTCACTGTGCCCATCGTGTGCAGCTACTGTGCCCACCAAATACAGCTACTGTGCCCATCATGTGCAGCCACTGTGCCCACCAAATACAGCCACTGTGCCCATCATGTGCTGCCACTGTGCCCACCAAATACAGCCACTGTGCCCATCAAATACAGCCACTTTGCCATCAAATTCAGCCCCTGCGCCTATCATATGCAGCCACTGTGCCCAGCATATGCAGCCACTGTGCCCAGCATATGCAGTCACTGTGCCCATCGTGTGCAGCCACTGTGCCCACCAAATACAGCTACTGTGCCCATCATGTGCAGCCACTGTGCCCACCAAATACAGCCACTGTGCCCATCAAATACAGCCACTTTGCCATCAAATGCAGCCCCTGCGCCTATCATATGCAGCCACTGTGCCCAGCATATGCAGCCACTGTGCCCAGCATATGCAGTCACTGTGCCCATCGTGTGCAGCCACTGTGCCCACCAAATACAGCTACTGTGCCCATCATGTGCAGCCACTGTGCCCACCAAATACAGCCACTGTGCCCATCAAATACAGCCACTTTGCCATCAAATGCAGCCCCTGCGCCTATCATATGCAGCCACTGTGCCCAGCATATGCAGCCACTGTGCCCACCAAATACAGTCACTGTGCCCACCAAATACAGCCACTTTGCCATCAAATACAGCCACTTTGCCATCAAATGCAGCCCCTGCGCCTATCATATGCAGCCACTGTGCCCAGCATATGCAGCCACTGTACCCACCAAATACAGTCACTGTGCCCATCGTGTACAGCCACTGTGCCCAAATACAGCCACTGTGCCCATCATATGCAGCCACTGTGCCCAGCATATGCAGCCACTGTGCCCACCAAATACAGTCACTGTGCCCATCATATGCAGCCACTGTGCCCAGCATATGCAGTCAATGTGCCTACCAAATACAGCCACTTGTGCACGTCAAATGCAGCTATTTGTGCCTGTCAAATGCAGCCACTTGTGCCCGTCATATGCAGCCATTTGTGCCTGTCATATGCAGCCACTTGTGCCTGTCATATGCAGCCACTTGTGCCTGTCATATGCAGCCACTTGTGCCCAGTATATGCAGCCACTTGTGCCCATCATATGCAGCCACTTGTGAGATATTCTGCGTACAAATATGTTAAACAGAATGATTTTGTGAAATGCATTCACTTGAAAAGTCCCATTATATTCCTAACACATTCAGGGATTTTACTTTCACTTTCACCATAAATGTCCTGCTGAGGTGCAGGACAAGTTTTCAGCACAGATTCATACAGTGTGGAAGGCAGAACAATTGAGACTCACAGGAGAAGAATGTAATCTGTTATCTTGCCTTGGGGAGAGCTCCGGTGAGTGCGTTCTTTTGCTTGCTCTGTCCTCCCTGGGGAGGATGGGGGAGGGTGCTGACAGGAACACAAGACAAGCAGAGATCGAAATGTTGTTTAGACTGGAGTGGACTGAAGGGAGCGCTTGGCTTGGAGAGAGACTGTCACTGTGACTCAGGAGGGGACGTGTTGCGTCATTGAGGTGTCATCATCATCTGTGCTGCTGCACACTGCTGTCAGTGTCACTGTGAGAGTCAATTTTATGTGTGTGCGCCGCCTATTCTAATTTCTTGCCCTCCTGAGTCCTGTCCCTGAGCTACTTACTTACTATATTGAAAATAAAATAAGAAATATGTTTTTTGCCTTATCTACTTTAAATCATATTGCTAATTGCATATTGTATTGTTTGTAGCCTAAATACTCTCATTTGCACTTAAAACTGTAATTTTGGAACTTTTGGAAATGGCAGTAAAAACTTGGCTGTGCCAGTAAATTTTGGGTGTTGTGTCAGTAAATTTCAATCTGGTAGGTTGGCAACACTGTGTGACACTCTCCTCCTCTCTTGCTCGCTCAGCTGTGTGACAGGCTCAGTGTCCAGTCCGCACTAGTTGTCAGTGCTGTGCTGACATTTCACATCCTCGGCTTCAGCTCCTATCCTCTCTCCATGCAGAAAATTCAGAGCTTCTCCAGAGCCAATGAGAGAGGAGGGGTGTGGATTGAAGGCAGAGGAACCAACCAGGATCGGAAGATTATACTACAGCAGACAGCCTGACACCGCTCCCATCTAGTACTCTCACTAAGTATCGGCCCTGCCAGGAGATCGCAGGGCACTCGCGGGTGTCCGGGAGCCACTCCTGAAATTCGGGAGTCTCCCGCACCTCGCGGGAGACTTGAGATGTCTGCACTGGTTAAAAGAAATAAAACCTCTTTTGCATCCAAGAAGTGTCTGGCGCACAATGACTTTTACCACCTTTGCACCCACTATGCCTCACAACCCACTACATATTGAAGGATGTCAGCGATCTGTGGCCTCAAAGGTTCTCATTAGACTGGAAGAGGTTAGAGATTCTGCTACACAGATAAGGCACCAAGTGAGTTTAATTACCACCTTAATCAGCCACAGAACCTTTGTATTTTATATGTGTTCATTTTTTAGGGGTGAGTTGGAAACCCTAGGGCCTAGGCCAGTGATGGCAAACCTTGGCACCCCAGATGTTTTGGAACTACATTTCCCATGATGCCCAACTACATTGAAGAGTGCTTGAGCATCATGGGAAATGTAGTTCCAAAACATCTGGGGTGCCAAGGTTTGCCATCATGGGCCTAGGCAATATAGGTCTCAGGCTTCAATGCTTTCTCTTCCACAAATGCAGAACAAGCATGCAGACAGTGAAGTCAGACAGAAATGCCTGGCAGAAAGTGAAGTCAGACAGAAATGCCTGACCTGCATTCTTCTCCCTGATCACTGCCTGGGAAATTTTATTGAAGCTACCGAACCAGCATGACAATATTTCCAAAAGTAGAGCTCAGCCTCTATATATAGTTAGGTCCATATATATTTGGACACAGGCACAATTCTTGTTTTTTTTATTTTTTTTTATTTTTTTAGGTATTTACCAAAACATATTCAAGTACGGTTTTATAATGCATATGGGCTGAAAGTGCACACTCTCGGGTTTAATTTGAGGGTATGAACATCCAAATCAGAGGAAGAGTTTAGGAATTACAGCTCTTAAGAATAGCCATCCTCCCCCTTTTTCAAGGGGCCAAAAGTAATTGGACAATTGAATCAAAAGCTGTTTCATGGCTAGGGGCTTCTCCATTATTTCTTCATCAATTAAGCAGGTAAAAGGTCTGGAAGTTATTCTAAGTGTTGTATTTGCATTTGGAATCTATTGCTGTGGACCTACGTCATGCGTTCAAAAGAGCTGTCCATGCAAGTGAAACAGGCCATTGTAAGGCTTCAAAAATGAAACAAATCCATCAGAGAGATAGCAGCAACATTAGGAGTGGCCAAATCAAAAGTTTGGTACATTCTGAGGAACGAAGAACGCACTGGTGAGCTCAGCAACATAAAAGGGCCTGGACATCCATGGAAGACAACAGTGGTGGATGATCGCAGGATCCTCTCTATGGGCAAGAAAAACCCATTCACAACATCCAGACACTCTCCAGGAGGTGGCCGTATCATTGTCAAAGTCTGCATTCAAAAGAGAAGACTTCACGAGAGGAAATACAGAGGGTTCACCACAAGGTGCAAACTATTCATGAGCCTGAAGAATAGAAAAGCCAGATTAGACTTTGCCAATAAGCATCTAAAAAAGCCAGATCAGTTCTGGAAAAGCATTCTTTGGACGGATGAAACTAACATTAATCTGTACCAGAATGATGACCAGAATGTTGGAAAGAAAAAAGTGTGGAGAAGGCTTGGAACAGCTCATGATCCAAAGCACACAACGTCATCTGTGGTCACATGGTGGAGGCAGTGTGATGGCATGGGCATGCATGGCTTCCATTGGCACTGGGTCATTGGTGTTTATTGATGATGTGACAGAAGACAGAAGCAGCCGGATGAATTCTGCAGTGTTTATAGACATACTGTCAGCCCAGATTCAGCCAAATGCAGCAAAGTTGATTGGATGGTGCTTCACAGTACAGATGGATAATGATCCAAAACACACCGCAAAAGCAACCCAGGAGCTTTTGAAGGAAAAGAAGTGGAATATTCTGCAATGGCCGAGTCAATCATCTAATCTCAACCCAATTGAGCATGCATTTCACTTACTGAAGGCAAAACTAAAGGCATAAAGACCCACAAACATAGAAAAACTGAAGACAGATGCAGTTAGAGCCTGGCAAAGCATCATAAAGGAGGAAACCCAGTCTTTCTTAATGTCCACGGGTTCCAGACTTCAGGCAGTCCTTGTCAGTAAAGGATTCTCAACAAAATATTAAAAATGAACATTTTATTTATGATTATATTTGTCCAATTACATTTGAGCCCCTGAAAATGGGGTGACTCACCGTGTATAAAAATGGTTGCATTCCCTAAAATTTGTACTTGATATTTATGTTCAACCCCTTGAATTAAAGCTGAAAGTCTGCACTTCAAATTCATTTGGATTGTTTCATCTTAATTTTATTTTGGTGGCATACAGAGCCAAAAGTATGAAAATTGTGCCTATGTCCAAATATATATGGACCCAACTGTATCTCTCAGCACAGGTCTCTTATAAAGACGTCCTTTCCCATTGCAGCAGTGCTCCCAGTGTTTGCATGTAAACGATGCAGAACATCAAGGACAAAATTCTAATTAATTACCAGACTTTACAGACTTACTGAGAAATCCTTTGATCCTCAAATCAGAGCAATTTTCATTAAGCCCAATTCAAATCCTTCCTAATTGAGATGTAGCAGCAGTCCATTTATTAATCAACCATTAGCATCCGAGCAAAGGTTACACATTTAGAGGAAGCTTAATGAATAGAAACCCTGCTCGTTAATGTCTAAATAATACACCATTCCCTAATAAATAGGGATTGTATATTAAAATCAGAACATTGTTTTTGTAAATGGGATGCCTGTGATTTTTCTTTTATAAGCAAGAAAACATTCTAAACAAAAACTATCCTGTATAAGTTTTTTTTTATTTTTTTTTAAATGCATAGGGGTGGGGGGTTGGGGGGAAGTACCTTAACCACTTCAGCTCTGGACGGTTTAACCCCGCCCCCCTTCATGACCAGGCCATTTTTTGCAATACGGCACTGCATTACTTTAACTGACAATTGCGCGGCGTGAGACGCTGTACCAAAATAAAATTGATGTCCTTTTTTTCCCCACAAATAGAGCTTTCTTTTGGTGGTATTTGATCACCTCTGCGGTTTTTATTTTTTGCGCTATAAACAAAAAAAAGCTATTTTGAGAAAATAAAAAACAATATTTTTTACTTTCTGCTATAAAACACCCCCAATAAAAAAAATAGAAAATCAAATTTCTTCATCAGTATAGGCCAATATGTATTCTGCTACATTTTTGGTAAAAAAAAAAATCCCAATAAGCGTATATTGATTGGTTTGCGCAAAAGTTATAGCGTCTACAAAATATGGGATATTTTTTCTTTTTTTTTTAATAGTAATGGCGACAATCAGCGCCTTTTAGTGAGACTGCAACATTGCGGCAGACAAATCAGACACTAATGCCCGGTACACACGATCCAATTATCGGACGAATGATCGTCTGGTTTTTTTTTTGCATGCTAATCTCACGTTGAATCTGATGAGTTTACTAAAGTCACGAAAATTCTCGTACAACAGAATAAAAAAAATCGGAAGTGATGTCATGTGTTGTAATGCATTTGTATTGCATTTTCGAACGACAGCTGTACTGATTAAACGAAAATTGTACGATCTGGCATCGTACGAAAAAAATTTCCGTGCATGTCCAATAGAATAATATCGGATGAACTGTCCTGATCGGCTCTCGAAAGCTCTGTACTAACGATCCAATTATCGTACCATCGATTCGAAAGCGTCATTTTTCGTACGATTTTCGGATCGTGTGTACGGGGCTTAAGTGACACTTTTTGGGGACCAGTGACACCAATACATCAGTGCTAAAAAAAATATATGCACTGTCACTGCACAAATGGCACTGTCAGGGAAGGGGTTAACATCAGGGGCGATCAAAGGGTTAAATGTGTCCCTAGGAAGTGCTTCCTAACTGTTTGGGGAGGTGCCTGTACTGTGGGAAGATCCGTGTTCCTGCTTAGCAAAAACACAGGATCTCTGTCTTCACTTGTCACAGAACGGCGATCTGCCTTGTTTACATAGGAAGACCGCCGTTCTGCCTCTGTTGGGAACGATCGGTGGGTCCCTGCGGACATTGGGTCTGCCAGACCCGCTGTGTCCAATCACAGTGGGAGCTGGGCGAAGGACGTGCGCACCGCAATCCCCCGGGAAGTAGAGATCACGTACAGGTACCTGATTTCGCCTCCCCGCAGTACATATACGTGGGGCGGTTGGCAAGCGATTAATTGAAAGATCAGATAACACCTGCACAGAAAAAAATCATGACATTTTTGGAGTGACTTCACACTACAGACTACTGAACTGTGTTAGCTGCTGTTCAATACCCATTCCCATCACAAATTAGCTTTTTGTGCGTTAGTGCTCATTAGGCTGCCCATTCAAAAAATTAGTAGTTGCTGTTTACATTTTATTGCAACACAGTGTGACGCACAAGACACTGTGCGTTGTGCTGCTCTGCAAATCCCTTAAGTAGGGCTAGAATTAACAGTTGAGCGTTAAAGGCATTATATTAAAGCTTTCTACCTGCCCCTTGTGTTTTTCACCTGCATAAGACATACCTCCCAACTTTTTGAGATGGGAATGAGGGACACCTATCAGCAAAAGTATGCAGGCATAGGACACACCCCCTTGCCACGCCCCCTTAAAGGAGAATTGTACAAAAAAACAAGATTGATTAAACCCACAAGTGATTTTTTTAACCACTACTATTCCTTTATAATAGCTTTTGGAATTTACAAATGCAGCAATTTAGAAATCAGATTTAGTGCTGGAAAACACCTTCTGAGAGATAAAAAGTGCATTTTATATACCTCTATATGGATCAGACCAAAATGAGGGACAAATGAGGAGGAATGAGGGACAGAGGGACAAATCAGGGACAGTCCCTCGAAATCAGGGACAGTTGGGAGCTATGGCATAAGATGTGCATTGATCATATCGTTTCATGGTGTCTGTTGTTGCTCTGTATGCACACAGACTATAGCGGAGTAAATCTTTACATTCTAGTGTCAAAAGTTCTGTTAACCACTTCAGATTTGGCTGGTGAATGACTGGGCCATTTTTTGCGATATGGCACTGCGTCGCTTTAACTGACAATTGCGCGGTCGTGCAAAGTTGCACCCAAACAAAACCGACGTCCTTTTTTTCCCACAAATAGAGCTTTCTTTTGGTGGTATTTGATCGCCCCTGCGGTTTTTATTTTTTGCACTAAAAACAAAAAAGGAGCGACAATTTTGAAAAAAACACAATATTTTGTACTTTTTTTCTATAATAAATATCCCCAATTTTTTTTAAAAAAGCTATTTTTTTCCTCAGTTTAGGCCAATATGTATTCTTCTACATATTTTTGGTAAAAAAATCGCAATAAGCGTATATTGATTGGTTTGCGCAAAAGTTATAGCGTTTACAAAATAGGGGATAGTTTTATAGCATTTTTATTATTATTTTTTTTTTTACTAGTAATGGCGGCGATCTGCGATTTTTATCGGGACTGCGACATTATGACAGACACATCGGACATTTTTGACACATTTTTGGGACCATTGGCATCTATACAGCGATCAGTGCTATAAAAATGCACTGATTACTGTATAAATGTCACTGGCAGGGAAGGGGTTAACACTAGGTGGTGATCAAGGGGTTAACTGTGTTAACTGAAGGGGGAGGGGACTGACTAGAGGAAGTGACGGATCGTGGTTCCTAGCTAATAGGAACACACGGTCTGTCACTCCTCTCTGAACAGAACAGGGAAGTGTGTGTACACACACTCGTCCCTGTTCTATCTCTCCTGCTCGTGATCACTCGTGGTCAGCGGTCATCGCGACCGTCGGCCACGATTAATGGCTACAGTAAAATGATGGCGGCTGCTCGGCAAGCGGTTAATGTTCAAACATTAGGCATGCGGCATGGCACTGCACAGGTTAATGCATGATCTCTGTCTGTAGTCTAAGAACTCACACTTCCTGTGAAGAAACTACATATCCCACAATCCCTGGGTCTCTCTAGTGCTGGTGCAAGTGAGAGCTAAACAATATTTAGATCTGACATAGGCCAAGCAGGCAGAGCAGTAACACAGAGGTTCTTTTATCACATTGGCTGTACCACATTTGTGATGGAACAAAGAGGAAATGGCGATACATGGATGTGACCCAAAACAAGAAGTTGCCTGTTCCTTTAGCCAATAGGGACAAGCGAGGTGGATGAATAAATGGACAAAGGGGAATCGATCAGCCATGACACCACAAACTGCAGTCACAACATGTGAGCCCATCATTACAAGGTGAGGCAAACAAAGACAGGGAATGGAACTACACTAATACCTAGTTAAAACAACAAAAACTTTTAAAAGTTTACAGTGTCTTTAAAACTCACAATCCCAATTAATAAGAGTTCCCCTATAAATGGAAACATTACTAAGCCCTAATTAAAGGGTTTGTCAGGCAAAAAAAAAAATAATTCTAGTTTTATATAAAGTAAGGCCCCTTTCACACGGACGGACCGTCTATCCGTTTTTCTTCCATCCGTCGACGGACGACAATGCATTCCTATGGGCAAACGGATGACCATCCGTTACCATCAGTTAACCTCCGCTTCCGTTTTTATCCGTTTTTTTTAACGTACAAAGCTACGTCCAGATCCGTCAAAACGGATATTAACTGACGTTAACTGACAATGTCCGTCAACGTCCGATCAGTTAAGATCCGTTTTGTAGAAATAATTCAAAGTTCATACTTTAACAAATAAAAAAACAAAGTGAAAAAACCTTTATTTTTAAAGGGTTATGCAGAATAATAAAACTAAAACTGTTTTGAACATATCATGTGCTTTTGTGTCTTTTTATGCTATCAAAACACAATGAAATACCCAAATTAATGAATTAATAAATTAAAATTTGCACTGCAATATATATATATATATATATATATATATATATATATATATATATATAGGTACTACCATGAAACTTCTCCTGATGGAGATAGAAAGTAGTCGGCAAATTGTTCACGCATGGCAGTGTAGGATGGGTGGAGCAAGGCTTTCTAGGTAATTTCCTTAAATGCAAAGAAACTGCTGTAAATGGATGAAAACGGATACAAAAACGGATGAAAAAACGGATGTAAACGTGTACATTAACGGATGAAAACGGATATTAACGGAACGGAAGACGGATGAAAACGGAGATTAACGGAACGGATGACGGATGAAGATGGATGAAGCAACGGATAAGAACTGATACGTTTTTAACGTGGCTAAACTGATGGTGCCCGTGTGAAAGGGGCCTTAGGGTTGGAACCCCTGTGGGGTTTTAACTTGAAACTTCATTCTTCGAATCAGCATTGATTTTTAATCCACATGCTGTTAGCTTAAGTAAATAGATTAGAAAGTACACTATATTACCACTCCTAAACCTTGTGGGCAGCCTTCCCAGAAGAGTTGAAGCTGCAAAAGGTGGGCCAACTCAATATTGAACCCTACGGGCTAAGACTGGGTGTAAAGGCAGGTGTCCCAATACTTTTGGTAATATAATGTAAATAAAAGAGACAGCTCAGTCAAGGAAGGTGAAGGGAGTTTGTTTGTCTTGTGGAATAACGAGTATCTGGATTTGGGACTTAGACAGTCATACAGAAGTCTTTATGTGAGCTTTTGGTTGGAAATTCCGACTGTGTGTATGCTCCATCGGACTTTTGCTGGCGGAATTTCCGCCAGCAAAAGATTGAGAGCAGGTTTTCTATTTTTCCGATGGAAAACCTGTAAATGGGTTTCAGCCAGAAATAAAAATCTGAAAGGGGCTCTAGCCTTTTTTCTGCCTACACTGCTGTCAGACTTCCTGTCCAGTAAATGGTTGTCAGCAGGAAAGGAAACGAGGGGAATCTCTCCTAATAGGACCCTGGATAGCAGTAAAAACGCTAATGCCCCGTACACACGGTCGGACATTGATCAGACATTTCGACAACAAAATCCTAGCATTTTTTCCGACGGATGTTGGCTCAAACTTGTCTTGCATACACACAGTCACACAAAGTTGTCGGAAAAAATCCGATCATTCTGAGCGCGGTGACGTAAAACACGTACGTCGGGACTATAAACGGGGCAGTAGCCAATAGCTTTCATCTCTTTATTTATTCTGAGCATGCGTGGCACTTTGTGCGTCGGATTTGTGTACACACGATCGGAATTTCCGACAACGGATTTTGTTGTCGGAAAATTTTATAGCCTGCTCTCAAACTTTGTGTGTTGGAAAATCCGATGGAAAATGTGTGATGGAGCCCACACACGGTCAGAATTTCCGACAGCAAGGTCCTATCACACATTTTCCATCGGAAAATCCGACCGTGTGTACAGGGCATTACTAAGACTACAACGAAGAAAAAGGTTTTGGCTGGATGTAGACTTTACCCGATGAATTATATGTTCAGCTGGTTTACATAGGGGGTATTTATAAGGCCATTATAAACTGAATAAATGTCACAACTTTTTTTGGTTTCCTTACAAAAGAATCTGACTAATTTTCATGTTGATATATAAAAAGAGACATCTACAAGTCGAGAAGCGCAAATAGTTAACGTTTGAAAGTCAAAAACAGAACTGTAAAATTTTTTCGGAAAATTCAATTCAGTTCAAGGGTGTTTGTACCGTGGGGCTGACAAGGAGTTTGCCTTGGGATGCATTTTTCAGGGGGGCGGCGATGTCCCCAGGCAGAGAAGAAGTGGCGTCGCTACGGGGGGGGGTGGACTGCACCCAGGTGACACCCGCCAGAGTGGTGACACCAGGGGCGGCCGCAAACTGATCTGTTCGGGGATAGGGGAGTGAAGCAGAAGCAGGAGGCCACGGTGGCTGCAGCCTCTGATCCTAGAAGTATCTCAATTGGCAGAGCTGGTCAGAGTCCCGGGCTGTGATCGTGCCTTGGCAGCCTCGCTACATACAGCTGGTAAAAAGGAGTCGGCGGGCTGCGGGAATGTGAGGGGTGTCATTTTTTTGGGGGGGGAGGGGGATGGGACAGTCTCCTGGTGTAGTATGGGGGGGAATAGGGGCGCATCCTCTCTCTCACCCCCTCTTTCTCTCTCAATCCCCCCTCTCACCCCCTCTCCTCTCTCTCAACCCCTCTCTCTCTCTCTCTCTCTCACCTCCCTCTCTCTCTCACTCTTATCCCTCTCTCTCCCCTCTCTCTTACCTCTCTCTCTCTCCTCCACCCACTGCCAACCCCCCTCTCTCTCTCACCTCTCTCTTACCTCTCTCTCTCTTACCCCCCTCTCTCCTCCCCTCTCGCTCTCTCTCACACACTCTCTCTTCTCCCCTCTCCCCCTCTCTCTCTCCCTCTTATCCCTCTCTCTCTCTCCTCCACCCACTGTCACCCCCCTCTCTCTCACCTATCTCTCTTACTCCCTCTCGCTCTCCTCCCCTCTCCCTCTCTCTCTTACACTCTCTCCCCCTCTCTCTCTCACTCTTATCCCTCTCTCTCCCCTCTCTCTCTCCTCCACCCACTGTCAACCCCCCCTCTCTTTCTCTCTCCCCTTTCTCTTACCTCTCTCTCTCTTACCCCCCTCTCTCTCTCCTCCCCTCTCCCCCTCTCTCTCCTCTGTCTCTTACACTCTCTCTCCCCTCTCTCTCCTCCCTCTCCTCCTCTCTCTCTCTTACCCCATCTCTCTCTCACACATTCTCTCTCTCCCTCTCTCTCTTCTCCCCTCTCTCTCCCTCCTCCCTCTCTCTCTTACCCCATCTCTCTCTCCTCCCCTCTCCCTCTCTCTCTCTCACACTCTCTCCCTCCCTCTTTCTCCTCTCTCTCTTACCCCATCTCTCTCTCTCCTCCCCTCTCCCTCTTACCCCATCTCTCTCTCTCCTCCCCTCTCCCTCTTACCCCATCTCTCTCTCTCCTCCCCTCTCCCTCTTACCCCATCTCTCTCTCTCCTCCCCTCTCCCTCTTACCTCATCTCTCTCTCTCCTCCCCTCTCCCTCTTACCCCATCTCTCTCTCTCCTCCCCTCTCCCTCTTACCCCGTCTCTCTCTCTCCTCCCCTCTCCCTCTTACCCCGTCTCTCTCTCTCCTCCCCTCTCCCTCTTACCCCATCTCTCTCTCTCCTCCCCTCTCCCTCTTACCCCGTCTCTCTCTCTCCTCCCCTCTCCCTCTTACCCCATCTCTCTCTCTCTCTCTCCTCCCTCTCTCCCTCTCTCTCACCCTCCTTCTCTCTCCTCCCCTCTCTCACCCTCCTCTATCTCTCTAGGGACCCCACAGAGCCACCAGAGACCCCAAATAGCCACCAGACACCCCGCATAGCAACCAGAGACCCCACATAGCCACCCGAATAGCCATTTGAGAAGGAAGGGGTGGGACAAAATTATATGGGGCAGGGCCCTCAATTTTAGTCTTGCCTAGGGCAGCACAACACCAAAATACACCACTGCTTTCAATCATGGAGGCTCAGAATCATATGGGGGGGGGGGGGGCGTTACCTGGGGTAGTCTGCTGTTTTTAGGAAGCCATGTACAGGCCCTCCCACCAGCCATGATCTGCCTGCGTTGCATAGATAAGCATAGAGACCAAGTGATGGCATTGCTTAAATGTGTATGTAATGAAAATAGAAAAGATTTATTTAAAAAAAAATGGGAATGTAAAAAAACAAACATACATTCTCACCTTCATGCTACAACTGTCCCATGCTGGGATCACATGATTGCTAATAGCTCAGTTTTCTGTATTCTGGAAACAGAGATCAGTGACTGTCAGTCACCGCTCTCAGTGACGTCAGCCAACAGCCCGCTATCGACTGATTCAGGGTCATAGGAAAGCACCCTGTGACCCACAAGAGAAGTATGGCCAAAACAACTTTGCCCATACTTCTCTCTACAAACAAAGGTGCATACGATTTTTTTTTTTTTTTTAGCAAAGCAATGCATTAGTGCCCATACATAACAGACTTAAAGGCTGGGCTTGAGACAATGATATTTTCATCAATATGCCCTATAATCCTTAACACATCGAACAGCTTATTATTTGAATAAAATGACTGTGAGCCACAATGGCCGTTTGCGCATTTTATCAGAATATTGAAACGATCAAAAACTCATTCAGGTGTTACATGATAAAAAACAAATCCATCCAGCATATAACCCAAATTAAAGTGTATGGATAACAGTGATTCCGTATTTTAGCTCCAAACAAGAATAAGCCAAACACTCAGCCATTAAACTTTACAGGCTGGATCTCATTAAAACTGTGACGTTTATTGGTGGTGCTCTGGCTTTTTCTTGTTCTGAGTTGTTAATCGCTGCCTGTTCACCCACTTTCTGTACCAGTGATACCACAACAAGAAAATTAGATAACCGGTGTCACCAGGATGGGATAACACAGACAGAATAAAACTAACCCCACAGAGATTTGGACCCTTCCCCACTATTTCCTAAAAAAAAAAAAAAAAAAAAAAAAAAAAAAGAAGAAGTTTTGGCTGAAGTTGTATTTCATGTTTGCCCCGGCAATATTTGTGTGAAGTTTCTTTCTTTTTTATGGCAACCAGGGGCGTCACTAGGGGGTGGCTTTTGGGGCTATAGCCCCGAATCTGGGACCAATAGCCCGAGTCTCTGCAGGGGTCCCCAAAGGGGAGGGGAGGCTCTCTGGGGACCCTTATGTAAGTGGGGGGCTCTCTGGGGACCCTGATGCAAGGGAGAGGCTCTCTAAGGACCCAGATTTAAGGGGGAGGCTCTCTGGGTGACCCTAAGGGGGGCTCTCTAGGAACCTTGATGTAAATGGGGGGCCCTCTGGGTACCCTGATGAAAGGGGGAGGCTCTCTGATGACTCTGATGTAAGGAGGAGGCTCTCTGGGGACCCTGATGTAAGGGGGGACTCTCTGGGGACCCTGATGTAAGGGGGGACTCTCTGGGGACCCTGATGTAAGGGGGCTCTCTGGGGACCCTGATGTAAGGGGGCTCTCTGGGGACCCTGATGTAAGGGGGCTCTCTGGGGACCCTGATGTAAGGGGGCTCTCTGGGGACCCTGATGTAAGTGGGGGGCTCTCTGGGGATATACTGTATATACACACATACGTATATTACTGTATATAGATGTGTATGCCCGCCCAAGCATATGATTTTCTTTACTACGCTGCTATGGGCTCTAGCCCCAGATCTTTTGTAGACCTAGCAACACCCCTGATGGCAACATTTCCACAGTATACGTCAAAAGTAATGGAATATTAATACAGTAAAACCTTGGATTGCAAGCATAATTTGTTCCAGAAGCATGCTTGTAATCCAAAGCACTTGTATATCAAAGCAAATTCCGCCATAAGAAATAATGGAAATTCAAATGATTCGTTCCACAACCATTTATTCATAAGTTCTTCAGTTTATAGTCCATATAAAAAGATTATAGCAATGTGATAGGTTGTGTAACCATAAAATGTCCATCCACAAATGGAAGCCCCCACAAGGGGATTAGAAGCAAAATCCAGCAGGAGTTACAGAGTATAAAAGAGAACAGAGGCGCCTCTAAGTGTAGCAATATGGTTACATTTAATGAAGGTACAAGATTTTTAGCAACTCACGTGGTTGACAATTAAAAGACGCACATCTAAGTATGCAGGCATCCGGGGGAAAGGCTGTCCACATAGACCATCCTTCGCACCGCCATCTCTCACCACTGTCAGTCTGCAATCGTGACCGGGAAGACTACCCTGCAGTAGAACAATCTGAAAGTGAGGCTTGAACCGCTCATGGAGCGCAGAGTGGAAGGGATGACGTCGATGGCGGTGCAGAGGATGGTCTATGTGGACAACTTTACCCCAGATGCCTGCCTACTTAGATGTGCCTGTTCTAATCAACCATGGGAGTTGCTAAATGTTGTACCTTCATTAAATGTAACCATATTTCTACACTTAGAGGCGCCTCTCTTCTCTTTTATATCCAGTTGTGACATGACGCTACTTGTATATCAAGACATCGCTTGTATGTCAAGTCAAAATTTTTTCAAACATTTTGCTTGTCTTGCAAAACGCTTTCAAACCAAGTTACTCTCAAACCAAGGTTTTACAGTAGCTTGAAATAAATGAAGCGCTCACTCCTGAAAGGGCCTACTGAGTGGTCCCAAAGGTTCTTTCCCAAGCAAGTGTATTTGCAGCCAGGCTCACAGTCTCTGGTTCATTAGTCTAGGGCAGGGGTCTCCAAACCTTCTAAACAAAGGGTCAGTGTATTGTACTTCAGATTTTAAAGAGGAAGTAAACTTCCTCTACAGACATTTACCTATAGGTAATCCAAATCCTTATAACAAAACACAGGCATATAGGGGTGGGGATGAGTGGTAAGTCCCTGAGGTGAGGACAGTTCATTTAGTCAGACGGAGACCTCTTGGAGCATGGACATATATCCAATAACAATGTTGTTATTAGTGGACTCCTCCAATGATCAGCCCAGTGCAAAAGTAACGTAAAATGCCCTTACCGGACGCGGTGGACTCACAGGCCATACAGCGGTGAGTCATACGAGCTTGAACCGTGTGACACGGTAGGGTTATAGCTGGTCTGCAATTGAATGATCTTGAGAAGAACTCCAATCATGAACAGTCTCCCGATTCATCCTCCAGCACTCACTTGGGTCTTCTTATCCTGGCTGCATCGATCCGGATAAGGAGGAGAACACAGCGGTGGCTCACTTTCTTCAAAGTGAGCCACCGCTGTGTTCTCCTCCTTATCCGGATCGATGCAGCCAGGATAAGAAGACCCAAGTGAGTGCTGGAGGATGAATCGGGAGACTGTTCATGATTGGAGTTCTTCTCAAGATCATTCAATTGCAGACCAGCTATAACCCTACCGTGTCACACGGTTCAAGCTCGTATGACTCACCGCTGTATGGCCTGTGAGTCCACCGCGTCCGGTAAGGGCATTTTACGTTACTTTTGCACTGGGCTGATCATTGGAGGAGTCCACTAATAACAACATTGTTATTGGATATATGTCCATGCTCCAAGAGGTCTCCGTCTGACTAAATGAACTGTCCTCACCTCAGGGACTTACCACTCATCCCCACCCCTATATGCCTGTGTTTTGTTATAAGGATTTGGGTTTAACTTGTGTGACGCACACTTTGATTCACATCGTTTTTCTCACAAAGGACATGATAATAGTGGTTTTCTTTGGAATATTAGATTTCCCACTGGTTCATTGTTCTTTTATTTGTGGTCTAATATAATCTAATCTTTGATATACACTGTTGGTCACTCAGCATATTCCAATGCTGCTGACCGAAACATTATAGCGCTACACTTTTTGTTTTTATATTCATTGTCACAATTAGTCTAATTGGTGGTGTTGGCTGCTTACTTTTTCCACTACATTTTTCATTTTTTACATTTACTTATATTTGTTTGTTTGGTTGGCGCAGCAGCTTTTTTCTTATTTTTTACCTATAGGTAAGCCTATAATAAGGCTTACCTATAGGTAGTGTAAATATCTCTTAAACCTGTACAGTTTAGGAGATATTTACATTGCATGCAGCCAGTGATATCACTGGCACATGCGCTCTGAATGAACGGCCCCGGGTGCCGCTCCTTCCGAGCCCTGTGCCATTAACAGCGGCTGCTGCAAGCATGCGTGGGAGTGACATCATCGCCGCTCCGGCCAGTAACAGTGCTGGAGCCCACGTACCTGAAAGAAACTCCGGGAAAGATGTCAGCCGTGTCAGCGGTGTGCAGGTGCAGCTGCAACAGCTTCGTTCTAAGGTAAATATTTCATAATGAGCTAGTATGAGATGCGTTCTAGCTCATTATGCCTTTGTCTTGAAGGGTATTTTTTTTTTCTGAGGTTTACAATCTCTTTAAGGGGGCCGCAGTGTGGCCAGCAGGAGTGGAAATTTTCCTAGCATCAGAGGGAGTAAACATAGCCACATTTGGTATCAAAGGGGATGAGAAGTGCCCCATTGTTGGTATCACTGGAAGGAATAGTGCCCAATCATTGGTATCACTGGAAGGAATAGTGTCCCATTGTTGGTATCACTGGAAGGAATAGTGTCCCATTGTTGGTATCACTGGAAGGAATAGTGTCCCATCGTTAGTATCACTGGAAGGAATCGTGTCCCATCGTTGGTATCACTGGAAGGAACAGTGTCCCATTGTTGTGTCAGTGGGAGAAATGGTGCCCATTGTTGGTGTCAGTGACAGAAATGGTTCCCCATTGTTGGTGTCAGTGGGAGAATTGGTGCCCTATTAATAGTGTCAGCTGGCAGAATAGTGTCTCGTATCAGTGGGAGGATAATGCCCCAAGGGCCAGATAAAGGCAAGCAAAGACCCACATATGGCCCCCGGGCCACAGTTTGGAGACCACTGGTCAAAGGGTATCCTTTTTCTGATGCTCTTTTAAACTTGAACTTGGATGGGTGCGGGGTAACTGTGGGATACTCTAATAATGTTAAATAGCAACTTGAGGACACTTATCTCCTTCTCAAAGCTTCAGCCTCTCAGGGACACCTTAGGGAATGTTCACCTTTTAGCACAGGCTCCCAGAGGCATACTGGCAGCACACAGTCATTGGGGTCTCACACATTGGTCTGTACTCACAAACGTCCTTGTATATTTGGATGGCCCCCTCCAATATCAGCCAGACACGTCCCCTGTGGGCTCCTCAGACCAGATCCCCAGACAAAACCCTCAATCAGCTCCATCAAATTTCGGTAAAATAGGCACCCCAGCTGCTGAAGCTGGGACCTCGATGAACAAGTGTGCAACTGGACTGCCCAGAAGGGCAGCAGCCCTTTAGACTGGGATCTTCTCCTCCTGGACAAGAACCCCTCTGCTCCAGGCCTCAAACTATTTATGCTCCCTCCCAGTCACCTACTTGGTGCCCTCCCCCAGGGATTGTCTGGGACCACATAAATATCCAACCTGTAGATTTGACTCTCCTAGCCCACTACTTTCTAGAACCATCCAAAAGGCAGGGAAAAGCAGTCAAACCCACAGCCTGGGAATCTCAGAACAGACCAGAGCAATCACAAGCATCTCCACTGATTGCAGGGGAACTTCTTAATAATACTTATTTAAAACAGAATAAATCAGTCAATTTGCAAAGTAGAAAAAAATCAGGAAAAAAATAGAGTGAATTACCCACTGCAAATCCTGACTACACAAACAAAGATGATACATATTATTTAACCACTTCAGCCCCGGAAGATTTGCCTGCTCAATGACCAGGCCATTTTTCGCGATATGGCACTGCGACGCTTTAACTGACAATTGCGCGGTCATGCGACGCTGTACCCAAACAAAATTGACGTCCTTTTTTCCCCACAAATAGAGCTATCTTTTGGTGCTATTTGATCACCTCTGCGGTTTTTATTTTTTGCGCTATAAACAAAAGAAGAGTAATGGCGGCGATCTGCGATTTTTATCGGAACTGCAATATTGCGGAGGACACTTTTGACACATTTTTGGGACCATTGACAATTATACAGCGATCAGTGCTATAAAAATGCACTGATTACTGTATAAATGTCACTGACAGGGTAGGAGTTAACACTAGGTGGCGATCAAGGGGTTAACTGTGTTCCCTCACTGTGTTAAAACTGTAGGGGGGATGGGACTATCTAGGAGAAGAGAGAGATCGGAAGTATGAACACACGATCTCTCTCTCCTCTCCCCTGAAATAGATTCCGGTTCTCGCTCTGTCATGAGCGATCACGGGTGCCTGGCGGTCATCGTGCCCACTGGGCACTCGCATTGACACCGGGCACACACTGCGTGCGCGCGCCCCTGGTCGCGCGCGTACGCCCCTAGTGGCCAAAAGGAAAAGCGACGTAAGGTAACGTCGATTTGCCGAGCCGAGCCAACCTCCCGCAGTGAAACTGCGGCGGGTGGTCCGGAAGTGGTTAACCTGTCTTGCACTAGGATGAACACACTTGCTGCTAATATCACTTAAAAATAAATCTAAAGACAAAACTTTTCTTTTATGCTGGACAAATAGGTATGGATCAAAACCCCCGTAAGGCTTCTTTTTTGTCATCTATGTCCCATTACAGAGATTTCCCTTCACTCTGACTTTCTGTAGGCACAACAGGAAGTAAAGTGAAATCGCTTCAAAACTAGGGAAATTCCCTCTTAAACAGTTGTGATCAGAGCAAGTGTCCCCATTTTAAGATTTCCCCTCTGTTCCTGTTCTGGTGACAACTCGAAAATTTAGAATATTCCCTCATTTTCACTCTTGTGACACCCATGGCCACCAGGACAAATAGTGGGGATAAAAACAAAAGTAACAGGTATGTTACCCTCCATCACTTTATCCAAATGGAAAAAGAATTTTGACCTTTAGATACACTTTAAAAGCGTGCATTGATATGCGTTTTTTCATGCAGTGACGCACATTTCATTAAGGCAGCCCATTTTCTTCATTGCAATAAAAAACAGACCTGCACATCTTTTTGGCAATGCAGTGCACCGCAACGCATGTACATTCACAAATATGTTTTGTGGTGCACTAAAGTGCAGCTGCATTGGATAATACTGTGCAAGTGCATTGGAGGACCAATCAGAATAAATTACAATGCACCGCAATGTACATATACTGTACACTATGTTGTAGTGTGTTGCCACAACACATGTTAAAACACAGGTATGAAGGTATATTACAGCACACGGAAAGATATGAATCTAGCCAAAAGATTCTGACAGTTTAAAGAGGAACTTCATTCCCACCCCGTGTTTATTTTTTTAATCCCCTCTTACCTTTTAAGCTGATTTATCCTCGGAAATTTACGCACACACGCGGCAAATCCAGCGCTGGTCTGCTGTGATCCGTGGCTTTGTGCCACACACCAGGTCCCATGACGTCATCTTCGTTTCCCACCTCATCGGGAGCTGGCTGTCTTATCCTGTTCAGGCAGTCGGCCCTCTGATGGTGCTCCACCAGTTCTGCCCTCCTCCAGATAAGTGAAATGCATATCCCAGGGGGTTTTGGGAGCGGAGGAGACGCCATACTTACCTACACGATATGGCTATAGATATTTTTTTGGAGGGGGGGGGCAATTCAGCTCTCTTAAATTCTAAGGATGGTCATAGATGGTTATTTGGACATTGTAGGCCCCTTTCACACTGATGTGGTGAGGTTTGTCTGCACTGCAGGTGGAGCGCAATGTACACGCGGGTTTGGTGTGGATTAGGCGCGCTTTCCCATAGAGCTCTTTTTTGTTCCATCGTTTTGGTGCACTTTCTGAAAGCGCACCAAAACCGCGGGGACATAAATGGAAGTCAATGGGAGAGAGCGCGGCTAGCCTGCCCCAAACCCGCGGGTACACTGAGCTACACCCACGGTGTGGCCAAACCACGCAAGTGTAAAGGGGCCATGTTCTGAGCCTATTAGCAGGCAGCTGCTGTTAAAGAAAAGTTTACAACATTCCCTTTAGACAAATGATATTCAAACGACTGCACAGTTGCTGTTCAGACCCCCCTATCCCCCCCCCCCCTTATCTACCATCCTGCAAGATGACAAAAGAGGCAAGGGGCACTCTGGAACACCAAAAAAATCTGCTGATCAAGAAAATTTTCCAACATTCCCTTTAGACAAAATGATAATCAAACGACTGTGCAGACGCTGAGGAATGGCACTGGGCAAGATGTTCTAGTTGGGCGGGTTCGGACCCCCCTATCCCTCCCCCCCTTTATCTACCCCCCTGCAAGACAACAATAGAGGCAAGGAGCACTCGAACATAAATAAATCTGCATTTCAGATTGCAGAGCGGGTAGATAACTCTAGAGTAAAGTGTATGATTAGTGAAAAGATTGATGTTTAAAAATGAATAAACTATAGATTCAGCGACCAACTGTGCCCAGTTGATTTTTCAATTGTATAGGAAATTCATCAATCGATACGTAGCTTGAAAGGGTAGTTTCGATCAATGATTATTGATCTTAATGACCAAAAATAAACTTCTGATCACGCATGAGATTCTTCCAGCGTATTTTAGGTTATCATTAACAAAACAATTTTGACTCTAAACTTGACATTAAAATTCAATGACATTAGTATTTGATGGTAAAGCGTACATGAATTCCACTGGCATTAAAATTCGATGTTGTAGTCGACATTAGAATTCACTGTTAAAGTTGATATTGCTAGTTGACAAACAAACTTTGAACAGTCGATCTAGGTAGACCGGCAACCCAATCTTTGATCACATTGCTTGTACGGATTGCTATATAGTGAACTTGATCCTTGATCCTTGATCTCTGTTTTGCTCAACAGCAATAGAAAGTTGGTGTATGGACAAAGGATATACATAGAGTAAGTTCTTACCTCTAAAGGTCAGGGTTACTTGTCGTTCATGTTTTCCTGGGAGATTGGTCACCCTCTTCAAAGTGATGCTGAGAGACATGGTGTCCCGGTTGATGTACGACTATACAGGGGTCCTCCTAGGTAGGTATCATTCCAGTGCAGAGGGTGTACATAGACTGACAGCTACAAGCGATCTCCCACCCCAGTGTGCTATGTCCTGGCCGCATACTAGCTCTACAGGTTCTTCATCACGCTGCATACTTGCTGAGCAGGTTCCACACACCTCAGTCCCAGGCCACCCGCCTCAAATTGTTTCCTTAAACACACAGGTGTATGAGGAACCTTATCACATCACTGAGGGCTACAGAAGTCTGTGTGCAAGCTGCCATCTATTGCCTTTCCTGCCTTACTGTACTTCTAGAAAAATCCTCCATTACTTTTTTCATTGAGGAAACAAAATAACCAAGTAATCAGCTTAAGTGAGGATTTAAAGTAGAAAAGTAGAACCAATTATTTTGGATAGATTACAGGAGGGTGAATTTTTTTCCTTTGCTATCCCATTGGGGACACCCAAAATTTGACTTCTATGATGTCCCGTGCTCTGGGTGTGGATTCAGAAAGCGCACCAAAGATGCAGCATGTAGGAGTTTTGGTGAGCTTTCTGAACAGCACCAAAACTGCAGGACCTCATAAAAGTCAATGGAAAAGCACAGCAGATGTTGCTCCCCCATGCTTCAGAGGTGGACGCTTTGGACCTTGCATCTGTTTTGATGACTTTAGGACCTTAGACTGCTAAAGCATGGGAGGAGAAGCCGCTGTGCGGCCTAATCTAGCAAAGTGGAGTTTTATGGTGGATTCACACCTGTACAATCACAGACACCGCATGCTATTCGCACCGCATTGCTGTGCAGATCTCATGCAATGTCTTTGCAATGCGAATTCGGCCATGCAAATTGCATGGCTGAAATAACATTTGCACCAAAGTGGTGCAGGAACCTTTTTTCGGTCCGCACTGGAATTGGATCGCATGGGGGTTCACACCTATGCGATCCGATTCCTGCACCATTTCACAGTTCGCACTGCGATCTGCGAACCGATCGGGGGTGTCATTAACTTTACACTGACACCCGCAGCGGTTCGCAGATGTCAGTGTGAACCATTGGCGAGTGACATGCGATGTGGGAATCCGCATTGGAATCCTGCTGGTTCCCGCATCGCATATGTGTGAACCGGGAAACCATGTATGGACAGGCTAAATGTATCAAGTTGGTCGATCAATCAATTTGGGTACAACCAGCCTGCAGGGTTTTACATGCGATTATCACTAGAGGCTGGTATAGCCAATAGGTAGTTTAACAAGACACGTGGCCACTCATTAAAATTAGAAAAAAAGAGGTTTAACCTTAAAGCGGAGTTCAACCCAAAAATGGAACTTCCGCTTTAAGTGAAGGTGACCCCCTGACATGCCATATATGGCATGTCATTTTTTTTGGGGGGGGTGGGGATGGAAACCCTCTTTTTAGAGGGTTCCAGCTCCCACTTCCTCCCGGGGCACAGCGGCGCCGGAAGAAAGTTCACCTCCCTCTCGGCAATCATCTGGGACACGTCACAGGTCCCAGATGATTACCCGGCCAGTCACAGCTCGCAGTGCGGCTCGCGCATGCGCAGTGCGTGCCCGGCTGTGAAGCCACAGCCAGGCGCCCACAGTGACAATGCCGACGCCACAGAAAGGAGGGGGAGATTCGATCCCACGCATCCCTGGACCCTAGGACAGGTAAGTGTCCGATTATTAAAAGTCAGCAGCTGCAGTATTTGTAGCTGTTGACTTTTATTTTTTTTTTTTCAGCGGAACTCCGCTTTAAACTGCGTAGAGAGTTCTTTACTATAAGAGTGGCAAGGATGTGGAATTCCCTTTCACAGGCGGTGGTCTCAGCGGGGAGCATCGATAGTTTCAAGAAACTATTAGATAATCACCTGAACGACCACAACATACAGGGATTTACAATGTAATACTGACATATAATCACACACATGGGTTGGACTTGATGAACTTGTGTCTTTTTTCAACCTCACCTACTATGTAATAATCATGTCTTCTCCCTCCCCGTGGGAGAATACAAAGGCTCAGAGGAAGGGATCTCACTGTGTTGATGGGGAATCAACCGAATTTTGGGGGAATTTCCATGGGTTGCAGGAAAGATATTTGCTCTGTGTATGGGCTGCTAACGTGCAATGGTGAAAGGTCACCAACCCGGCTCTAGCCTGGAGACTTTTGAACCTATGTTCAAAGAATAAGAGAGGAGAAAGAACATAAAAATAATGAAATAACTAATTTAATGTCTTAATTTGCATGAGATGCTCTTGTTTAATATGGTATGGTACAGAATTCGTACTTTTCATATAGAAGGTGTAGTAATAATAAGTCTTCAGGAAAGGTATGAAGATTCTAGCGATGGTTGTGAGTAGTAGGCCAATGCTCCAAATAACTCATATTACAGGAAGTAGAAGCAATTTTTTTTCTATTTTTCACATATAGCAGCTTCCACTTGCCATCATAAGAGATGGTCACTATGATCATCCTACTGAAAGTTGCCCAAGGGCTCCTTGCTATTACAAACAATGTGTTCTAAAGCAGGCGATTGATCTCCACTGTTGCATGATCAAAACTGGTCTGTTTAGCTCTAGAGGAAGGGACTGAACTAGCAATATTAATAATAATAATACTTATTGCCACTTTTTCCATATTTTTTTTCAGTGCTGCTAATCTCCTGAAACCTGTTTGCTGCCACTTCCTGTCTTCATGCACTCCTGCAATGGTTGCATGACTTTGATCAGGGCAGGCCTCCTGATGGTGATTACCGCAGAACATGCCAACACATTCAGCATGGTCATGGCAGCCTATGGTCTCCACTGAAAGCATGTGACAGGGTGACAACACAGAAGCACAGTTGGGAGGCAGGGACATTCATTGTCACTCTATGAAAGGACATTAATGGCAGGATCACTTGTATTATTTAAATGAAATTTGCAGATTTTAAATATTACTTTCGTGATTAGTGCCAAATCACTTTGTCCTAACTCTCTGATGAACACTCCAATAATTTCAGATTATAGGCTTTTATTAAAAGGTATATGATATACACAGAGGATGCAAGAAGAGGATGCAAGTTCCAGTTCTGTCTATTCCCCTTGTGTATATAAATACCTTATGGTTTTTGTCTCTCAGCAGCCAGCAGATCACAGTATACTTTCCCAGCAGCCAGCATCAGCTGGCTGCTGGGAAGGTATGTAACACCATCCTTGATTTGCATCAGTGCTTCAGTATTTTGCCTGTTAGCCATATCCATGCCTGCTGATCCCAGCCTTATCCTGTATCTGCTTCCAGTACCATGTATCCTGTTAGCCTATATCTGCTTCTCTTGTTCATAGTCCCAGTCCTGGTCATATCCTGTTTATGTCGGCCTCCCTCCATTTGTATATGATATATATATATATACACACACACACACACACACACACACACATACATACACACAGTATCTCACAAAAGTGAATACACCCCTCACATTTTTGTAAATATTATATATATATATATATATATATATATATATATATATATATATATATATAATTTTTTTTTCTTTAGTTTTACTTTTTTTTTATATACTTTGACCAGAGCAGTGCTACCATAGTGACACTGTACTACACTGGGGAGGAGATCAGGATTTTTTTTTTTACACTATGGTTGCTTATAACAGTAATCATCACTGTTAAAGCAATATTTTTTTTATAAATGGCATCCAGTTATTGCCAGTGTGTACTATTATGATAGCTGTGATTGGGCACAGTTATCACATGGTACAGATGCGCGGTGATTGGCCTTGTCTGTACCATGTCATCACTGTGACTAATCACTGAGATCAACGCAATAGTATACAATGAATTGCTATAAATGAAAGCCACTCATTATGTACAACTGTCATGTGATCTGCTGTGATTGGTCACAAGGATCACATGGTACCAGGGTCAGCCCTGTACAATGATCTGTCATCTGCTGTGTCTACCATAGTGACACAGCAGATGACTTTGACCAGAGCAGTGCTACCATAGTGACACTGTACTACACTGGGGAGGAGATCAGGATTTTTTTTTTTTACACTATGGTTGCTTATAACAGTAATCATCACTGTTAAAGCAATATTTTTTTTATAAATGGCATCCAGTTATTGCCAGTGTGTACTATTATGATAGCTGTGATTGGGCACAGTTATCACATGGTACAGATGCGCGGTGATTGGCCTTGTCTGTACCATGTCATCACTGTGACTAATCACTGAGATCAACGCAATAGTATACAATGAATTGCTATAAATGAAAGCCACTCATTATGTACAACTGTCATGTGATCTGCTGTGATTGGTCACAAGGATCACATGGTACCAGGGTCAGCCCTGTACAATGATCTGTCATCTGCTGTGTCTGGTGGACACAGCAGGTGACAGATTAAGCCACAGCATGGAAGCTAGAGTGCACAGGAGGCGTGCGCCTGGAGGACGTCATGACGTCATGCACCCAGGATAACAAAACGCCTGCTTGGCTGTTTTTCTGCAATAGGCCAGGCGGGAAATGGTTAATCATATTCAGTCAGATTCCAGTTTCCTAAGCATTGAACTGGTCATCTATTCTGTCACTGGATACCTGCACTCGTTGCCACACTACAAAAAGGAAAGTGCCCGTTGCCCAATCAAGAACCTTCAATTACATTTTTAATTAAAGTTGCAGATTTAAAATGATTAAAAATTATTTTTTTCAATTACATTTGCATGTTAAAGATTATATTAGATTTATGTTGTTTTACATCTACTTTAATTATATTATATCAAACAATACTGCCTAGTGGTACATGTCCTGAGCCAGCAATGGTAACATGGTGCTTTACAGTGGAAGTTCAGGCAAATAGTTAAATACATACATGAAATACACGTTTGAATACACATTTGAAATACACAATGTCACATTTTGGCAGGGTTGTAGAGAAAATGGTTGCGTTATAAAGAAGTAATCCTTCATGAACAGTGTACATTTCCTTGAAGATGGTTGACATTTAAATCTCAGAAAAGATAAAACAACATCATTCTTCTGGCTTCCTTATCGGCATTTTAGCCTGAGGAAGAGATTTGTTATTTTTTGAATAGGTTTAAAGAGCCCTACTGGAAAATATGTCTGAAATGAGGCATAAAGGGAACACCTGTTTATCTTATAACAACAAATACAATTCAACTTTACATTTTTCTAATGTGGAAATGAGAACCAAAGGCATTTTTTTTAAAATTTTGGATAAAGTTAGGGAGTATATCCCCTGTCAGGTCTTTTATTTATTTTTGCAGGTACCTCCCAGATCAGCTGGACATTTTAAGACTTGCCATGACAGTTTGTGACAGGAGGAGCCCCAAATGAATGTATTGAGATTGGATTCCATGGACTTGAATATGCATGGTGGAATATAGAGTGGGGCTTGCCAGAAAATGTAAAGTAATTTGGGGAGGAGGATCATTTTTACTAGGTTAATTTGTCCCATAACCCAGAGGGGAGACAGGACCATGACTGCGTTTTGGTTTTAAGGATATCGTATAAGGGTTTAATGTTAAAGGCTGTGTAGTCTAGTGGGGAACGGGAGACGTGGACGCCCAGGTATTTAATCTTGTTAGCTCTGACCAGCGGGAGTGTGGCTTATTCAGCCATGGGGCGCCTAAATCTAGAAGTAGGATTTGGGACTTGGCCCAATTAATCTGAAGACCGGAAAATACCCCGAAATGTTTAATGAGCTGCAGGGCAGCCTGTAGTGATGGGCCAGCATAGGACAGATACAGGAGCATGTCGTCAGCATAAATACTAATTACCTCATTCATCTGTCCACGGCAGTGACCCTTGATGTCTGGGTGGGCTCTAAGTGCGATGGCTAGGGATTCCACGGCTAAGGCGTATAGTAGGGGGAGAGAGGTAAGGAATAAGAGACTCTACCATTAACCTGGATGCGTGAAGTGGGGGACTGATAAAGGAGCCATTTGATGAATTTGGGGCCGAAGCCAAATCTGCGGAGGCACTCGCATAGGTAGCCCCATTCCACAGAATCAAACGCCTTGGCAGCATCTAGGCTGACCACTACTCTGGAGCCAGTGTTGCCATGTTGGGATTGAAGGTTCATATAGAGCCGCCTTAGATTGAACGCTGTGTTTTTGTTGGGCATGAATACGGTCTGATCTGGGTGTATTAGGCTAAGGATTACTTTATTGAGACGCAGGGATACGATTTTGGTGAGTATCTTAACGTCTAGTTGCAGGAGAAAGATGGGGCAGTATGATTCAGGGAGCAGTGGGTCTTTGCCAGGCTTGGGTAACAGAACAATGAGGGCTTCACCCATGGTAGCTGGGAGTGCATCAGTGTCGAAGATGTGGGTGTATAGCTCACGGAGTTTAGGGACGAGGATCTCCCTGAATTAACTGTAAAACTCGATTGGGAGTCCATCCGAGCCAGGCGCCTTGGAGGGGGGAAGTTGTGCTAGGGCTTCTACTATGCAGCCTCATCCCCAGTCTTAAATGTTTTGCAGACTCCAAGACCCCTTTCACACTGAGCGTCCATGCCATTAGTGCTTTAGCTCTGTATCGGCCGCTAGCGGGGCGCTTTTAACCCCAAAAAAGGGTTAAAAACTCCCATTTGCGACGCTTTCAAAGCACTTTTCAAAGCAATATTACATCGCTGCCAACTCGCCCCAAAGATGCTGCTTGCAGGACTTTTCTAAATGTCCCACAAGCGCACTGCCCGAGTGTGAAAAGTCACACTTGAATGAATGGGAGGCGGTTTTCAGGCGCTTAGCAGAGGCTATTTCCAGGGCTAAAGCGCCTGAAAACCGCACCAGTGTGAGAGGGGTCTAACAGTTTTTTTTCTAAGTTTTCCCTGTATTTGGCTCCATCCATCTTCCCATCAACTCTGATCAGCTTTCCTGTCCCTGCTGAAGAAAAGCATCCCCACAACATGATGTTGCCACCACGTTTCACGGTGGGGATGGTGTGTTCAGGGTGATGTGCAGTGTTTCGCCACACGTTTTGCTTTTAGGCCAAAAAGTTCAATTTTGGTCTCATCTGACCAGAGCACCTTCTTCCACATGTTTCCTGTGTCCCCCACATGGCTTCTCCCAAACTGCACATGGGACTTCTTGTGGCTTTCTTTCAACAATGGCTTTCTTCTTGCCACTCTTCCGTAAAGTCCAGATTTGTGGAGTGCACGACTAATAGTTGTCCTGTGGACAGATTCTCCCACCTGAGCTGTGGATCTCTGCATCTCCTCCAGAGTTACCATGGACCTCTTGGCTGCTTCTCTGATGAATGCTCTCCTTGTCCGGCCTGTCAGTTTAGGTGGACGGCCATGTCTTGGTAGGTTTGCAGTTGTGCCATACTCTTTCCATTTTTAGATGATGGATTGAACAGTGCTCTGTGAGATGTTCAAAGCTTGGGATATTTTTATTTAACCTAACCCTGCTTTAAACTTCTCCACAACTTTATCCCTGACCTGTCTGGTGTGTTCCTTGGCCTTCATGATGCTGTTTGTTCACTAAGGTTCTCTAACAAACCTCTGAGGGCTTCACAGAACAGCTGTATTTAAACTGAGATTAAATAACACACAGGTGGACTATATTTACTAATTAGGTGACTTCTGAACGCAATTGGTTCCTCTAGATCTTAGTTAGGGGTATCAGAGTAAAGGGGGGCTGAATACAAATACACGCCACACTTTTCACATATTTATTTGTAAAAAATTTTAAATCATTTATCATTTTCCTTCCACTTCACAATTATGTGCCACTCTGTGTTGGTCTATCACATACAATCCCAATAAAATACATTTACGTTTTTGGTTGTAACATGACAAAATGTGGAAAATTTCAGGGGGGTATGAATACTTTTTCGTGGCACTGTACATGTCACAGAATTCAAAGAAGTAAAAGTGCGGGAATCTTCGTAAAGTAAGTTTACAAACATCAAGATTGTTCAGATTAATAGGCGTAGGCTAGAATTAATTGAAATAATAATGTGGAAATTAAAAAATAATTTTATTTCTTGACCAAAGACATGCCTTAGGAATAAATACTTAAATAGAATCTTTATTTTTATTTTATTTAAACCAGAGTTTAATGTCCCTTTAACTCCTCCTAGGAGAGTCTATGACGTCAGCTAAATTCCTGTGTACTCCATGACACCGTCTACCTGTATAATCTTCTGAAATTGCACATATTTCACTGATAGGTGAGTCATTGTGTACAAGCTGGTCTTTTATAGGGAAGAAGGTAGACTTCATTTGTCCTCATCATGAGCTGGTTGAAATGTAACTCAGGCCATGCCTAGAAGGTAAACTAAGGCAGTTATAATGGCAGATTGCAGTATTGTGGGGCGTCCAGAATAAAGGCTATCAAAGGGAAACTGTCACTGCAGTACAAAAATGTAATGAAACGCAGTATTTGGAAATACACGAATAATACATTATTGTTGAATCCGATCTTCGTTCTCCAGCAGACTTTGATGTGCCGCTAAAATCTTCTACATCTAACACTTCTGGGTGTGTCCGGGTGCGTCCGATGCGTTTGCTGCTGCGGCTCTCCCCACCCGGCTTCAACATAAATAGCAAGTCACTTGTGATGTAACAACCAGCACAGGGGTCACAGCTTGTAGTGGGGCGAGACACCCGACAGATTCTGAGGATTCTAGAAAGGTCTGGGAGGATCCAATCACACTTAAAGCCTGTGTAAACCCAAAAACTAAATGTAATATATTGCAGCTTACCAATCCTTTGATGTTGTGGCTGCATTCGTTTTCTTTTTTTTCTCCCCCACACTTCCTCTCTTAGGGTGGCACTTACATCAGGATTCCCATCAGAGTTCCCCCTTACATCGGGGTCCCCAGAGTCCCCCTTACATCATGGTCCCCATCAGGGTCCCCCCTTACATCAGGGTTCCCATCAGAGATCCCCTTTACATCAGGGTTCCCATCAGAGTTCCCCCTTACATCAAGGTCCCCCATCAGAGTCCCCCCTTTACATCAGGGTCCCCAGAGCCCCTCCTTACATCAGGGTCCCATCAGAGTTCCCCCTTACATTAGGGTCCCCTATCAGAGTTCTCCTTTACATCAGGGTCCCCATCAGAGTTCCCCCTTACTTCAAGGTCCCCCATTAGAGTTTCCCCTTACTTCAAGGTCCCCCATTAGAGTTCCCCCTTACTTCAAGGTCCCCCATTAGAGTTCCCCCTTACATCAGGGTCCCCATCAGAGCTCCCCCCATTACATTAGGGCCATCATCACAGCCCTTCTTACTTTGGTGCCCCGATCAGTATCCCTCCTTACATCAGGGTTCCCATCAAAGTTCCCCCTTACATCAGGGTCCCCATCAAAGTTCCCCCTTACATCAGGGTCCCCCATCAGAGTTCCCTCTTACATTAGGGTCCCCCATCAGAGTTCCCCCTTACATCAGGGTCCCCCATCAGAGTTCCCTCTTACATTAGGGTCCCCCATCAGAGTTCCCCCTTACATCAGGGTCCCCATCAGAGCTCCCCCCATTACATTAGGGCCATCATCACAGCCCTTCTTACTTTGGTGCCCCCATCAGTATCCCTCCTTACATCAGGGTTCCCATCAAAGTTCCCCCTAGCATCAGGGTCCCCAGAGCCCCCCTTACATCAGGGTCCCCATCAGAGCCCCCCTTACATTATGGCCCCCATTATTATGGGCCACCATCACAGCCCTTCTTACTTTTGTGCCCCATCAGTATCCCCCCTTACATAAAGGTCCTCCCTTACATGAGTGTTCCCATCAGAGCCCCCCCCTCATTTACATCAGGGTCCCCATTTGAGCCCCCCTTTACATCAGGGTCCTCATCAGAGCCCCCTTTACATTAGAGTCCCCATCGGAGGTCTTCCCTTCCTTACATTAGGGCCACCATCACAGCTCTTCTTACTTTGGTGTCCCCATCAGTATCCCCCTTATATCAAGGTCCCAATCAGAGTCCTCCCTTACATGAGGGTTCCCATCAGAGCCCCCCCCTTTACATCTGGGTTCCCGTCAGAGCCCACTTACATTAGAGTCCCCATCAGAGCTCCCCCCTCCTTACATTAGGGCCACCATCACAGCCCTTCTTACTTTACTGCCCCCATTAGTATTCCCCCTTACATCAAGGTCCCCATCAGAGTCATCCCTTACATCAGGGTCCCTATCTGAGCCCCCCCCTTACATCAGGGTCCCCATCTGAGCCCCCCCTTTACATCAGGGTTCCCATCTGAGCCCCCACTTACATCAAGGTCCCCATCAGAGTCCTCCCTTACATCAAGGTCCCCCTCAGAGTCCTGCCCTACATCAGGGTCCCCAATAGAGCCCACCCTTACATCAGGGTCCCTATCAGAGCCCCCCTTTACATCAGGATGCCCCATCATCCCATCAGTTCCCCTCTCACATAAGTGTCCCCATCAGAGCCCCCCTTACATTAGGGCCCTCTTCAGAGTCCCCACCAGAAGTGAAGACCAACTGATCTGAATCTTCAGTCTGTGCTCTGAAACTGAGGATATGCCACTGAGTCTAGCAGCGGGACAGATAAAATCTTGTAGTGGGCGGCCCGTGGGCCGTCATTTGGAGACCCCTACTTTAACGTGTAACCCCAGAAAAAAACTTTTTTTTTTTTTTTTTTTTTTTTTGCAGTAGGGATAGGCAAGAACATAGTTCCATATATAATTACAAAGCTGATTAAAGACACAGGTCTATCCATTTCCGCCCATATAAGATTTTTATTGTGGCCTTTCACCCTGTTGGAGATTTTCCCACACTTTTTTCCTTGGATGACAATGTTGTCACCAGGATAGGAAGTGAGGGAAAATCTCCCAAATGAAGGCTCAGTCATCATCAATAAAAACCTTGGAGAGGTTTGGCTGGAGTTACACTTTCCAGCTGTACTTAATCAATGTTACGGAAACAAGTGAACCCTCCGAGCTCCGGCCGGTTCCAGCTTTTGCCTCTGTACACAGATTTGCTTTTTAACTTTTAAATCTATTCTAACATCACACCCACAGGGCTCAGTGTTGGCAAACAAGCATTAACACTTTCCCACAAGTAAAGGACACGCCAAGGTTTGCACACGATATGAGCCTCTGTGTGCAAGTCATAGACGATTGTCTCTGCTTTTTTAGATTGCCAATTTTACCTGGAATTCATTTTATTTACATGCGATTTTCCATTATTCACTTGTGTGTCATAGTTAGGATCCTCCTTCAGATTTCTAATTTTAGTGATCAAAGGCAATAAGCTAAATACACAGATGAAATACATACACTGTATTACCAAAAGTATTGGGACGCCTGCCTTTACACATGAACTTTAATGGCATACTAGTCTTAGTCTGTAGGGTTCAATATTGAGTTGGCCCACTCTTTGCAGCTATAACAGCTTCAACTCATGTTGGATGAGAAGGCCTGGCTCGCAGCGAGTTTGGGGTAGAGGAACTTGCCTGTCCTTCACAGAGCTCTGACCTCAACCTGATAGAACACCTTTGGGATGAATTAGAGTGGAGACTGTGAGCCAGGCATTCTCATCCAACATCAGTGCCTGACCTCACAAATGCACTTCTGGAAGAATGGTCAAACATTCCCATAGACACACTCCTAAACCTTGTGGACGGCCTTCCCAGAAGAGTTGAAGCTGTTATAGCTGCAAAGGGTGGGCCAACTCAATATTGAACCCTACGGACTAATGCCCCGTACACACAGTCGGATTTTCCGGCGGAAAATGTTCGATGGGAGCTTGTTGTCGGAAATTCCGACCGTGTGTGGGCTCCATCAGACATTTTCCATCGGAATTTCCGTCACACAAAATTTGAGATCTGGATCTCAAATTTTCCGAAACAAAATCTGTTGTCATAAATTCCGATCGTGTGTACACAATTCCGACGCACAAAGTTCCACGTATGCTCGGAATCAAGCAGAAGAGCCGCACTGGCTCTTTTTTTTTTCGGCTCGTCGTACGTGTTGTACGTCACCGCGTTCTTGACGTTCGGATTTTCCGTCAACTTTGTGTGACCGTGTGTATGCAAGACAAGTTTGAGCCAACATCCGTCGGAAAAAAAACATGGATTTTGTTGTCGGAAAATCCTTTCGTGTGTACGGGGCATAAAGCTGTTCATGTGCGTGTAAAGGTGGGCGTCCCAATACTTTTGGTAATATAGCGTACTTTCTAATCTATTTACTTAAGTTAGCAGCATGTGGACTAAAAACCAATGTTGATTGGAAGAATGAAGTTTCAGGTTAAAATCCCACAGGGGTTCTAACCCTTACTTTATATAAAACTAGAATTCTTTTTTTTTTTTTTTGCTTGACAAACACTTTAATTAGGGCTTAGTGATGTTTCCCCTTATAGGGGAACGCTTATTAATTGGGATTGTGAGTTTTAAAGACATTGTAAACTTTAAAAAGAGTTAAAGGAGTTGTAAAGGCAGGAGGTTTTTTATCTTATCGCCTTCTATGCATCAAGATAAAAAACCTGTGTGTATCAGCCTCCCCTGCACCCCCCTAATTACCTACCTGAGCCCCCTCTTTCTCCAGTGATGTCCACGAACGTCTAAACTGTCCAGGACACTCCTCCTGACTGGCCATTGGCTCCTGCAGCTGTCAAAGTCAGCCAGCCAATCAGGGAAGAGAGGGGGTGGGGCCTGGGTCAGGGCTCCGTGTCTGAATGGATACATGGAGCTCTGACTTGGCTTGGGTGCCCCCATAGGAAGCTGCTGGCTGAGGGGGACCAGAGAAGAGGAGGATCCGGGCTGCTCTGTGCAAAACCAACTGCACAGAGGAGGTAAGTATAACATGTTTGTTATTTAGGGAAAAAAAAAAAACTCGAGACTTTACAAACAATTTAAAGCTGTTATAGCTGCAAAGGGTGGGTCAACTCATTATTGAACCCTACGGACTAAGACTGGGATACCATTAAAGTTCATGTGCGTGTAAAGGCAGGTGACCCAATACTTTTGGCAATACAGTGTATACTGTAAGGCAGCTGTCCCCAACCTTTTTGGCATCAGGGACCGGTTTTGGTGTAGCCACTTTTTCCTGGGGGGGGTGGGGGGGTGGGGGGGTTCACAGAGTCTGTCTGTCTCTAGCCCCCCCCCTCACATCACAACCCCCCTTTATATTAGTGTCCACCATCTCTTTTACATCACAGTTCCCCCTTTAAAGCAGTCTCACAGTTCAGTCCCCTTTACATTAATATAAAGGGGACTGCACTGTAAAGGGGCACTGTGATATAAAGGGCACTGCACTGTAATGATTACAGTGCCCCTAGTAATCTCAGCTGCCCCCCCCCCCCCCATCACAGTGCCCCTTGTAGTCATGGCTCCCCCCATCACAGTGCCCTTTGTAGTCATGGCTCCCCCCATCACAGAGCCCCTTGCAGTCATGGCTCCCCCCATCACAGAGCCCCTTGCAGTCATGGCTCCCCCCATCACAGAGCCCCTTGCAGTCATGGCTCCCTCCATCACAGTGCCCTTTGTAGTCATGGCTCCCCCCATCACAGAGCCCCTTGCAGTCATGGCTCCCTCCATCACAGTGCCCCTTGCAGTCATAGCTCCCCCCATCACAGTGCCCCTTGCAGTCATGGCTCCCTCCATCACAGTGCCCTTTGTAGTCATGGCTCCCCCCATCACAGTGCCCTTTGTAGTCATGGCTCCCCCCATCACAGTGCCCCTTGCAGTCATGGCTCCCCCCATCACAGTGCCCCTTGCAGTCATAGCTCCCTCCATCACAGTGCCCTTTGTAGTCACCCCCCCCCTTTCTCCTTTTACAACACAATGCCCCTTTCAATCTCTGCCTCCCCTGCACAGTCCTACATTCGGCAGGGCAGAGGTAGTTGTTATCAGCCTGTGTGTCATCTCCCAGGTCTCCCACCGGCCGCCCATGTCATCCTATCAGCAGGGCAGGAGGTGCTGCAGATCTGGACGGAGGGCGGGAGCTGCCCAACTTGTCATGTTAACAAGAAGGTGATTATCCCCTTGGTAATATGAAAAGTCTCACGCTTTCTGTCCGATCTGCAGCTCCTGCCCCCTGCTCTGCTGATAGGATGACATCGGTGATCGGGCGGGAGACCCAGGAGAGTAGACACTACACGCTAAATGGCATGACCAAGGTCACCACTTATACCCAGCTGTGTGACGATGGCCCGTTTATCAACGGGCCACGGACCGGTAGCGGTCCACGGCCCAGAGATTGGGGACTCCTGCTGTATATGACTTATGTGGGAAGGGGCTGAGAGTGCCACCCACTGATCGAATTTTAGCAGGCACCTGCTGAAATGTGTGAATGGATGAATATGAATGAATGATTTGTATAGCGCTGCACATGTGAACTGAATCGCCTCAAGGCGCTGTGTATATAGTGTATGGCCAGCTAAGAAAGAAGAGTGGCTTCATACTATTGTATATTACAGCCTACGCAAAGTCCAAGAAAATAAATAAAAATCAGCACAAGGGACATTACTTACAATCAATGCATAGTGTTCCTTGTGCTACTGGATCCAGTTATAGTCGACATTCAGAGTCCTCGGATTCCGCCCCCCTTACCCCAGCTGCAGTGAACTCTGTCTGCCCTTAACACCCCTCCTCCATTCATAGAGGCTGTACTATAAAGCAAAGCATTCTATGAATGGAGTCAGACCTCTCATTCTTCTACCCGTCCTTTTTCCATGCTAAGCAGGGAACGAAAACAACTAGATCACCTGTAAAAGCAGCACACAATACACACACAAACACTTGTTAGGCCCATATTTAACCCCCTGATCGCCCTAGATGTTAACCCCTTCTTGCCCAGTTTCATTATTACTGTACAGTGACAGTGCATATAATGATCCCTGTAATAATGTCACTGGTGATGTCAGTGGCAGTTAGTTTGTCGTCCCCCCCCCCCCAGCGTCAGTGTCAGATTGCCCGCTGCACGATTGCAGTCCCATTATAAATCACTGATCGCCACCATTACTAGTATAGAAAATAATAATAATTCCAGTATATATTTCTTAGTTTGTAGACGTGATAACTTTCACGCAAACCAATCAATATACACTTATTGGGATTTTTTTTTTTTTTTTACCAAAGACATGCAGCAGAATACATTTTGGCCAACATTTATTAAGATATTTTATTTATTTTTTATGGTATATGTTTTATAGCAGAAAAAAAAAATGTTTTTTCAGAATTTTCTTTTTTTTGTTTATAGCACAAAAAATAAAAAAAACCCAGAGGTGATCAAATATCACCAAAAGAAAGCTTAAGTGTAAAAAAAATAAAAAATGTATAAGTTTTGTTGGTGTACAGTGTTGCACGGCTGTACAACTGTCAGTTAAAGTAGCGGAGTGTCGAATAGCAAAAAACGGCCTGGTCATGAAGGGGGGGTAAAACCTTCCTGGAGCTGAAGTGTCAGAGAGGAGGTGTGCCAACCAAGCAGATTTCTTTTAAACACCTGCCAGGGGACTTTTTATATAAAAGATTTGCCTGGACTTTAAATACTAAACATGTTATACTACATTAGACCTTTTATTTAACCCCTAAATATTGTATTTGCTATTTTGAAAAGCTAGTGGAAAAGTAGTGATATAAAAAACACAGTTGTGGGTTCAACTAATCTTATTTTTTTAATTTATAATTGTCCACAAGGTGTGGCAGGAGCTTGCCCTTTGTCTTCTCACTTTGCGCAGATAGGTGTCCCTCTTTCCCATCCTTGAAAGCTGGGAGATTGCAGCCCTTGCACTCCTTTTTGTGCTGAGGTATAGCAGCGCCATCTAGTGGCAAAACTGGTGAATCTCATGAATGTGTATAAGGATATGCTAGGCAATTTTAGTAACACAATTAATAAGAGAGGAACTCTGATAGTGGGAAGGTGTAACACCCAAGAATTGGACGCGGAGAAATCCACATCCAATTCACGTAAGTGTGAACCCAGCCTAAAGCCTCACACACACACACAGTCTGATTTTCGTCAGGGAATTGTGTGATGACAGACTGTTGGCCTAAAATCTGACCGTTAGTACACTTCATCAGACAATTGTTGTCCAACTTTCCGCCAACAAATGTTGAATGGCAGGCTAGTAAATTTTCGGCGAAAAATGGCCTGTTGTCAGATTTTCGTATCGTGTGTACACAAGTCCGTCACACAAAAGTTGAAAGTACAAAAACACGCATGCTCAGAATCATCGCTCACCAAACAAGACATTAGCAGAAAGTGCCCAAAGGGTGGCGCTCAAGAGCAGAAATTCCTCGTAGTACGTCACTACGTTCGTGCTTGTTGGCCAACAATTGTGTACTGTTTGTATGCAAGACAAGTTCCTGGCACATGCCCTTCGGACAAAAGTCTGCTGCTTTGTTGGCCATCAATCTGATCATGTGTACGAGGCTTTACAGTTTAATCATAGCTCCCAACTGCCCCTGATTTGGAGCAATGTCCCTCTGTCCCTCATTTTGGTCTGATCTATATAGTTGTATATAAACTGCACTTTTTATCTATCAAAAAGGGTTTCCCAGTGCTAAACCTTTCCTCCAATTTCTAAATTGCTGCATTTGTAAATTTCAAAAGCCAATATAAAGTAATAGTAGTGGTAAAAAAAAGCACTTGTGGGTTTAACCAATCATTTTTTTGTACAATTCTCCTTTAAGGGGGTATGGCAAGGGGTGTGTCCTATGCCTGCATACTTTTGCTGATAGGTGTCCCTCATTCTCATCTCAAAAGGTTGGGAGGTATGGTTTAATCACTTGAGGTCCGGGCCATAGCCGAATGACGGCTACAGCGCGGACCTCAATCTCCGGGAGGACGTCATATGACGTCCTCCCCTACGCACGCGCACCGCGCGCACCCTGCAGGGCGCGCGGTGTGCGCGCTGTGATCACCGAGTCACGGAGACTCGGATCATCACAGATCCGAGTAAGGGGCCGTTCCCGGCCCCTTACCATGTGATCAGCTGTCAGCCAATGACAGCTGGTCACATGATGTAAACAAAAGCTCGGTGATCGGTTTCGTTTTCTCCTCACGCTAACAGCGCGAGGAGGAAAAAAAAGCCGATCACCGGCTTATGTCAAAGGGACATCGGTCCCAAAGAGGAAGGAGGCACAGATGCCTCATCTGTGCCTCCAAGTGCCATCTGCCAGTGCCCACAAGTGCCACCTATTAAAGCCCACAAGTGCCACCTATCAATGCCCACAAGTGCCACCTATCAATGCCCACAAGTGCCACCTATTAGTGCCACCTAGCAGTGCTGCCATCAATCAGTGCCCAACACTGCCACCCATCAGTGCCCATAACCGCCACCTATCGGTGCCCATCAGTGCCGCCTCATCAGGCGAAAATTGGTCTGGACAGGAGGGGGGTTTAAGTGCCCAGTAAGCAAGCGGTTAATAACAATTCTCACCTCTGACTCCCCCCCAACCCTTTCACTCCATAAGGGGTGTGTGTGTTTCTTAAAAATTGTCGTTCTTAACATATTTTTAAAGCTTTGTGTATCAGTACTGTGTGGACCAAGAAGAAGGGAACAGCCAAAAAGCTTGTTTATTTATTACAGGTACTTATATAGCGCCATCCATTAGGACAGCGCTTTACATATATATTGTGCATTCACATCAGTCCCTGTCCTCAAAGAGCTTACATACTAAGGTCCCTAACTCACATTCATACATACACAACAAGGGCCAATTTAGACAAGAGCCAATTAACCTACCAGCATGTCTTTGAAACCCACACAGGCAGGTAGTGTCGTGGTTGGAATTCGAACCAACAACTTCAGTGCTGCTAGGTGGAAGTGCTAACTACTTGACCACTGTGCTGCCTTGTTCTGAAAATGTAACTGTTAGAGCTCTTTGACACGGGAGCGATAAAAAAAAAAAAAAATAAAAAATCAGCAACTGAGTTGCAGTTTCACTGCTCTTTGGCCTCCTACCCAAATGCGAACATTACAACCTGACAGGGCTGTACACATGCTGTGGCCAAGATCGCTGCTGCTATTAGAAACTACAGGGCCCCATACAGTCTACTTGACTGAATCATAGTAAACACCATTTACTATGCTTCAGTGATGAACGGACACAGGAGTGATTGTGCCAGCAGTAGAGGAAAGAAGCCAGCAGCACAGTGGGGGGAAAGGGGCACACAGGGGGCCCCCCAGACAGCAGATGGAAGGGGCGGATGTGCTAGAACCCATCCCCTTGCAGTGCATCCGGAGGGAAGGAAAGGAGGAGAAGCTGGCAGCGCTGCAGTGGGACGGGAGACAGAAGAGGATCGGTGTCTGCAATAAGACAGTACAGCCTCCTTCTCACCAGGTGCCTGGGCTCCCCTTTTTAACAGATGGGGCCCGGGCCCAGTAGAAGAGGGCTGGCTGTACTGCCTTATCAGTGGCCCTGGCCATGATGCTTTGCTTTGTGAGCGTGGCATTTTTAACTCGGGCTGCAGAGTTTGACAGGTAGCACTACCTGTCAAACTTACCTATTGACATCAATAGGGCCATACCACAAGGGTGAGACAAACATTTGGCTTGCAGTTGCAGCAACGTTTAACAATATAAAATTACCGCTTGGCAGTAATATAAAAAAAAAAAAAGAAGAAGAAATTGTGCCCCCTGAAGCTGCTTGTTTGCCGCCCTCTGCAAAGTAATCCACCATGGATTGTTTTTCAGAAGGCAGTAAACAGGCCACCAGGGTAAAGGAAACCTTAGCTCAAAAAAAATTAAAATAAAGTAAAAGTAAAGTATTATGCACAGTACTCTGCTGTGTTGCTGTTACACATATGACCATAAACATTTTTATGTGTTTGAGGCACGTTGCGGCGTACTGCATTAATCCATTCAAAATGAATGTACAGTGCATTATAGAAACACAGGTAGTGTAAACAAGCCCCAAAGCTTCTAGAAAACCATTCCGATATATATCCATTATTATGCTTCACATAAACAGATGAAAAGGAAACCTATACCTGACATCACTGGTGATGGATCTCGCTGTACCGGTATTTCCTGTAATGGATTTTTTTATTGCACACAATGTTACAGCCTAAGGAAATGTGAACAGGTAACAAGGGAGTGACCAGAGTCATGATCTCAGCAATACACAGGTGATCCAGGTAGAAGGTTCACCTACTGCAGCTTAATGAATGAGGTTTAGCTGTGCTGACTTCAATCGTTCAATCAGGTGTAAGTAAAAAAAAAATAAAAAGTATTTTTTCTTCTTTTTTTTTTTCTTGCATGTGATTGGGTATTCTTTGCAAAGTGAATTTTCATCATATTCAAGGTAAGGCAAGTGACACTGTACTCCTTTAGTAAATCATTTTTAATATCATTAAGCTATTTATATGTAGCAATAACTCTCGGTGGAGCTGCTGGTTTATTATTGGGCCTGTCCTCTATTCTCTTCACCCCTCTTAAAGCGGAGTTCCACCCAAATTTTGAACAATATCTGTATGTATTCTCTTCCTTGCCTAGATGCTGTCATGCCGTTAAAAAAAATTTAAATCACCGTAATTACCTTTTATTTTTCTAATCTTCTTTGCACTTCCTGGTTCTTCTCCCGTGGGAGTAGGCGTGTTTCTAGCCTCTCCCAGACTCCTGGGAGCTAGTCTCAGGCTTCCCAGGATGCCACTGAGCATGTGCGGGAACGAGCGGTGAATGCTGGGAGCACAGTATTCACCACATCCAGGAAATAAATGCTTGTGGGCTTCAAATGCCCACAATGAAGATGGAAACCGCCTGCAGTGAATAATATAAGTTATTCTTTCCGACGAAATCTGACACAGGCGGACATATTACACACAATATGTGAGTATGTAATGCTGAGAAGAAAAGTTTGTGAATGAACTAAAAAAAAAAACAAAAAAAACACGATAGATAGGTGGACCCCCGCTTTAAATTGTTCAATCCCCTTGACACAGCTGTAGTGCAGTGTTGTAATGATATTAATACCAACTTTAATCCACAATATACACTTATATTTACCTCTACCTGGGTGCTTGTAGCTCCACCTGCATGAAAAATAATAACACTGCACATAAACTTCTGTAATAACCAAAATAACCTCTTTGTTTGGATAAATGATATATTTATATAAAGAATTATTACAGTGACTACACTATCACACCAACGTAGTGCAACAGTACAGTAAACAGTTATAACAGTCTTGGTGACAAACACAAATATACCTAAATATATATCTGTACCAGGGAGTTCCCCCGGCTCTAAACCGTAAAGTCACTACCCTTTGTAACTAGATGCAGGGCCCTGCAATAAAAGAGACAGAGTCTTGATGTCTTCAATCTTCGCTAGCTACAAATTTGTAATTGTAATCCACAGAGGGTTCTTCTTGGGTGTTGCGCAGTGTAAGGTAATACACTAAGACAATTATAATCCAGAAGATTAAGTGTTCTTATACGAAGAAGACAAACATCTAGTATCAGTTCTTGAATACTGAAATCTATGCAAATGTAATGTTCTCCAACTTAACTTGTTCCGTGGAACTATCAGTCCCAGCAATACTCTGTAACCGTCCTAAATGTGTGTAGTATTAAACAAAGTTCCGGGTGTTAACCCTCTCACCACACGGGATCCGGGCGGATGGATGTCTCCGTTTCAGCAGTTCTCAGTCCGTATGGAGCCACCACCACGCCGTCACACTGTTCCGTTTACTAACGACCGGGAGTCCTCAGTTACCTCCCCCACACGTCTCCGGAACAATCACTTCTGCTGCTTCAGCACACTGTGATACGATGACAGGATCCCTGCTGCTGCTGCTCCGCTCCTTTACAAGGTAGGCCGCAACCCTGTGGGACACACACACCCACAGAGTCCTGCTGGCAGGCCACACGTCCCAGGAACAAGAGACCTAAGATGGCCGCTCCCAGCCCTTTTATACCCTCCCACAATGCAGTTCAGTTCTTCGCTTGTCCAGAAGCACTGTGGGTAGGTCATAGTTAATGTTCAGAAGTAAACAATCACTTCCATGTCACTTCTCTTAATCATGAAACATAAAAATGTTGTACCTTTTCAATTGTCCAATAGATGGCACTAGATCAACTTATATTCTTTTACAACACACATATGACTAACAACAAAGGTTGTCAGCGCTACATATACAGCAGCTTGGTTTATGGAAAGAGCTTTTTTTTTTTTCCTTCCTTTCTTATCAAATTTTAAATTCAAAATATAGACCAGGACTATATCCAATCAGTGGCGGCTAGGGTTGCCGCTTCATCCCTTTAGCCCAGGTTCACACTGATGCGGGTTAGAAATCCTGCGAGTTCAGTTGAACTCGCATGATTTCAAACCGGCAACGCAGTTCTTGGGGGGCGATTTAACAGACATCGTGCGGGTTCATGCAAAGATGTCTATTCAAATCACCCCCAAAGTTGCCAAAAGTAGCACAGGAACTACTTTTGGGAATCTGTGCGGCGCTGCAAAGTCGCACCGATTTGGATGGTGCCATTGTCGGCGATAGCTGCCAGTTTGGCATGCAATTTGACATGTCAAATCGTCTGCCAAATCGGCCCCGATGTGATTGTGGGCTCAAAACCGAACACATATTAATCACACAGGTTCTCTGGCTGGTTAAGGTGGTAATTAAATTCACTTGGGGCCTTATCTCCATTAAATTAGCTTTAGAACCTGTGCAATTCATATGTGTTTGGGTTTAAAGGAATGAGGTGGCAATCCTAGCGGCAGCCGGTTCATGAGGGGCACAAGGGGCATCGCCCCCTAACCTCCATGTGGGGGGCCAGACTCATAGGTTTCTAGGAGTTTTTTTTTTTTTAAGCACATGATTAGAGGCTCTAATTGGCTTAAAAAAGGTGGGGCTCTGCACCCCGAACCCACCCACTTGTGACATTAGCGAATCAATATTTGCTACCGGCTTCTCCTCCCAGCCAATCAGGACAGGAGGTGGAGAAGCCGCTCCGACTGTCCTTAATAGCACTGGGTACAGATACAGCCTGATGGCAGGAGACGAGCTCGTCGCTCGTGGATGTTTTATCCCATACAGCTTCTTATATGTGAGTTTGTTATTGAAATTTTTTTATTAATAAATTGGCTTTTACATACGGGATTACGCTATGTGCATTATCTCTTCATGTTTATACTAATATCAACTGAGCCCATCTGACAAACACTGGGAGCAGGAGCTGACCAAAAATTCCACATTGAGGGCATACGAACTCAGCGTTCGTGGATTGACGCCTATGCTCCTTTTATAAAAGTGAGTGCATCACTGTTTGATCCGCCCCTGTCCCATTGTGTTTGTCGCGGAATCAAGCTATATACATTTTTTATGTTTCTCTGTATGATCCTAAACATCCATCACTGGAACTGTTCAAGCAATATACAGGAGATTGTTCTACCTTTGCACCAACCATCCTCACTTGTGATCAGTATATGGTGTACACTTTACAGTAGTAAGGTGAGCTGCTTGCAGACACAGAGGTGTCATCACTGAAGATTGCATTTGGTACACATGTGCTTCCTGGTGGTGGGATTGTTCCTTTTTGTCTGATAGACTTTTTTTCAATTTTTCCTTATTATCACATGGACCTTTTGCCACTTTTTTTATAATTGTATTCGTTTGGATTCATTTTTGTGTGTTTTTATATGAGTCATAACTTGACTGGTATTTATATTATATATATATTATATGTTTTACACATATCCACTATTGATTTTACTCTTTTTGATTGCATGATTAGACTGTACTAATCATTATTTGATGCACTTTGGATCTGATGTACATTTATTCATTTGTCATTATTACTTCAATTTCCACTAGAATTTCTTTTGCTACACTCCCCTCACCTCTATTCCTATTCTCACAGTGCAAACACCATCACTATTCTATTCATTTTTTTTTTTTCCCTGGATCAGAGTCACAGGTATTTGCAGCAGTGCCCCCTTCGTTTAAACTTCTAGACAGCGCGGGAGTCATTTACATATACATTCCCATAGGATTATATGTACATTTATCTTATTTTACGATTGTCGTTTACCTGTGAAGTCTCCCTTGCATAGTCATCCAAATGCCCCGAGACTGATAAAGGGTCCTGCCATTTTAGATTTGATGTCAGCAGCCCCAGTAGATTCAAGATTGTCACTCAGGTCATATTTTATTGTATTCCTCTTTGCTCCTCCCCCGCCAGGTACACATAAAAGGTTATGGAGGGAAGTGAAGGGAGAGCAGGGGAGCTGGGCCAGCACACACCATAATTAAGACAATCCCAGAAGAGGAAAGGGCTATGACACACAAGAAGGGAGGAAGCGGTTCTAGAGAATGTACTGGTCAAATTTTGTAGCAAGAAATGATTTATGGAAAGGAAAAGACATTGCAAATAGGCATGTAAATCACTTCATCTCTGTGCCTTCACCTGGATTTTTTTTTTTAGTTTGGCGACAGGGTCTCTAAGTCTCGGTTCACACTGCCGCGACTTGTGAGACCCCAAATCGCGGGACATGTGAAATCCCATTTTAGTCAATGAGCGCGGTCTTAATTAGAACTACTGAATTAATAGTTCTAATTCGACTTTACATTCTCTGGACCTGATCCGATTTTACATTCTCTGGACCAAAGTCACATCAAAAGTCCCACCAAAGTAGTAGTAGACTTTTAGAAAAGGTAGACTAGTAGACTTTTAGAAAAGGAAGACTTTAGAAAAGGTTCCTGTACTACTTCAAGGCGACTTCTATCCGACTTGTGCCCATAGATTTTAATGGCTCCAGGTTCAGATCCTCATCTTAATTGATGCAATTTGAATCCGACATTACAGAAGGATTACCCCGGCATTCCCTGAAATTGCTGGAAAGTCGCATCAGGTCGCGCTGAAGTCGCATGGCCAAGTATCCCTGTAAGTCACGCGACTTTCAGGTTGCGGCAGTGTGAACCAAGCCTAAAATATTCCCTTACTGCTTTATAGACAAAAATCCACAGAAGACCACTGTAAATAACTTGCATACATTTTATTTCAGAACTTCTATAAAAAAAAAAAAAAAACAAACAAAAGTCTACAAAATGACACAGAAAATGCTGCATTGAACAATAATATGTAGGTAATAATTGTCAGGTTATTAGTCACACAAGACTGGATTATGCCAATCTTCATTTATCATATTATCCAAAATACAACTAGATGAATACATCTGACCCCACTGGAATAATATGACCTGACACCAGATCCATAGGATTGTATAGTCCAGCAATGAATGGCGATAATAAAAAAAAAAAAAGGGACTGTTCACCGAAACCAGCATGGGTGGATGTGGCATCTACGGGTCTTAGGAACTCCAGCAAGATCTTTTCTGGGGGAGTTTAAATTTATATTATAAAATCAGACGCCTTCCTTCTGCAATGCCTGGGGAAGGTCAGAAGACATTACTGGGGCCAGTGAGCAAAGCGCAGAACCCCTACCAACCAATCAAAATCCATCTTGTACAGGCCTGACCTCAGCAAAGTGAATTCCAATTGGCTACCATGAGTTCTCGCACTTGGCATTCAGTGCTTTGCTTCTTACACGGTTCATTAAATACACAGAAATTTCACCAACAATGTCTTGGAAAGATCTATAGTATTAGGCTGGTGTGTGGTTTAACGTGCCAGCACCCACCCACAAATAAAACAAAAAAACTTAAATATTAGTTTCGGGTGAATTGACCTTTAAAGTTACAAAAGAAGAACGATACTGACCCGTGAAAGTAGACGCTGTTAACTTTTGCAATAGATTTTCAACATATAACGGAACATTAGAAAATAGATATTTTTGGCAAAAAGGAAAACATACAAAGATAGGCCTCAACAATTTACATTGCACAGCATGGAAAGATCGGCGCGCTTTGACAGTTTTTATTTATTTTTGGGATAAAATGAGAATTTTATAAACCTGTCCCAGGTGAGGAGATCTGTTGTGAGCCTATTGGCTCCCCTTGTATTGCATCTGGGTGGATTGTCTATGGATATGTATTGGAAAATTCAGCATGGATCAAGTGTCATTGTCACCACCTCCAATAGATCCAAACAATATCTAAAGTGAGGAACGGAAAGTTTAGCTCACAGCAACGTCCTGGGAGTCACGAGGACAGGAAGTCATGGAAAATCTCTAAACCAGGGATATGCAATTAGCGGACCTCCAGCTGTGGCAAAACTACAAGTCCCATCATGCCTCTGGGTGTCATGCTTGTGGCTGTCAGAGTCTTGCTATGCCTCATGGGACTTGTAGTTCTGCAACAGCTGGAGGTCTGCTAATTGTATATTCCTGATCTAAACTTTTCAACTTTAACCAAAAAAAAAAAAAAGTTTTAGGCTCCATTTACATTAGCGCATCTCCAAAGTCAAACAATTTCCAGTGTGACTTTGGTGTGCCTTTGATCCGACTTTACATTCTCTGGACCAAAGTCACACCGAAGTAGTGTAGGCACCTTTTCGAAGTTGCTGTGACTAAGTCTTGAAAATGGGTGCCATTAAAAAGAATGGGCTGCGACTTGTCATGCGACTTTGGATGTCCAACGTCGCATGACAAGTCGCACAAGTGTGAATGAAGCCTTAGCTGAATGTCCACTATTACAGCATTGTAGGCCACAAGTATCTGTGTGCAGAGGGTAAAGCAGCATTTGTATCATGGGGAAAGGCACTGAGCACTGAAGCGTGGCACTGGTTAACCCTGTAAAGTACAGAGACAGGGAAAGGCACTTCTAAAGGCAAGCAAATGCATAACACATTGTGAGCATAAATGAAGGCTTCATTTCATCCAGTCCTAAAACAAATGCTTTGCAAGAGGTAAAAATATATAACTAAAAGGCTAAACTTTTTATAGTTTTAGATAGAGTGGAGAGGGATTAGAACCCCTGTTATGTTTTTACTGCTGTCTGTGCCCCTGTTAGCGAGATTCACCTTTGCCCTAGTGACCGTTATCACTTAAAGCGGAGTTCTGCTTAAGAAATAAAAGTCAGCAGCTACAAATAGTGCAGATGGTGACTTTTAATAAATCGGACACTTACCTGTCCCAGGGTCCAGCAATGCAGGGGATCGAAGCCCCGCTGGTCTCCCCCTCCTCTCTGCGGCACCGCCATTGTAACTGTGGGTGCCTGGCTGTGGCTTCACAGCCGGGTACCCACTGCGCATGCGCCGTGACTGGTTGGGTAATCATCTGGGGCCTGTGATGTGTCCCAGATGATTGCTGAGAGGGAGGGGTGATTGCTGAGAGGTGATCTCCCTTCCGGTGCCGCGGTGTGCCGGGAGGAAGTGGGAGCTGGGACCCTCTGAAAAGAGGGTCCCCCCCCCCAAAAAAAACGACATGCCAAATGTGGCATGTCAGGGGGGACACCTCCCTTAAAACGGAAGTTCCATTTTTGGGTGGAACTCCGCTTTAAAGTGAAATACATTTTTGGGTTGTCACTAGCAGAGGAAATCCTTCAATAACGACACTAGTTCTGGTGACAACCAGGTAATCCCTGACTTGAGGAATTTCCTCACTTCTATTTTGGCGATGGGACAGGAAGTAGAGGGAAATCCTCCCCCCCCCCCCATGGGACAGAGATGGTAAAACTAAAAATGACAGGGGGTGATAAAAAAAACTTTCCGTCTATTTTCAATTTAAGATTTTATTAGCAAAGTGGCAATAAAAGGAGAACGATCACTACAGAACACTGGGACAACCATTACAGACTTCTCTTTCGGAAAATGCTGGCTGCCTTGGTTGCTCTTCTCCATTCACAAAGCTTTCATTCACTAACCGGCAACACATGCAGGTAAGGGCTAGATGGAGGAATCCCTGCTGCTGAATATAGTATTCAGACAGCCACAGCGTCCACAGCTGTCTGAATACCTGAACAGTCAGATGCAGTCACACAGTCGTATGCAAGCCCTGGAACTAGCACTGCATCTGGAAGTCAGCCCTATCAGCGTCTAACACTGGATGGGAGCCTTGGCTGTGCTGATCATCATCCAGAGAGGTCCACTAGCAAGGAAGTGGAAAATGGAAGCAAAAAAACCTAAAGTGAGAAGATTAATGAGGCACATAAATGGGATCATTGAACATCAATGCGGCAATTTTCAGGGTCAAATAGAACTACAGTTTTAGGTTTTTGTGATCTGCTTTCTTATTTTTGCATTTGAACGCTGTTAACAAAAAACTGATATTCAACTGCACTTGAAGTCGCACAATTTCAAAGTCGGATTCAGTGTGACCGAAGCCTAAATTTGATCGGGTGTACGAGGCTTTAGCATGCAACACATAAAACGGACAGCTTTCAAAATTGCATAGAAAAGAAGACGTGGCTAATGAAAAGCAATGTAAAGGGCAGCTGTACAAAATGCAAAGGCAACCAGATTTTGGTTCAAATCACAGATTATTACCAATTGACTGCTGTGGGTAACTGCACTTCACTCTCTGTATAACGGACTGTGTGATCAGACACATCAATAAACCTAGAAGGACTATATTCACGTGAATTATTGTGTTCTCATCGGAATTATGGAATTTGCATGCAGCTTGTGCATTCTGTGCTACTAACGTAAATTCATGCCCCAGCTTAGCTATACATTCTATATATGCAGCATGCAGGATTTTAATAAATGTGCAAATTACGGTGCGAGCGCTAAATATATTTTAGTTAAAGCTAGATATTCAAGACTATTTAGCCCCCGATCTCACCGGTGACAAGTCGCACTCTATTTGTCGGCAACGGAACTGTTCAAATCGGTGCCGCACCAAATTTGAATAAGAAGTTCCTGCACTATTTTTGCCAATTTCAGGTGCGACTTGCATAGACATCTATCCATGAAATCGCACAGATGTCAGCCAAGTCACTCCTGAAGTGGCACCGACATGCGGCTTTAAAATCGTGTGATTTAAAGTGAAGTCGCACAATTTCAAAGTCAGATTTGGCGCAAACGGGGCTAAATCTCACGGCTATGAGTTTACGCAATTTTCACTGCACCTTAAAAACCCATATTAAAAACCCCAATGTTGGTTAGTATTGGATAAAATTCACAAAATTGGCATATAATAATATCTACTTCTACATACAGAAAAGAAAATACAGATTATATAAAGGTCAAAGTCCAAAACAGAGCGAGTGGGGAGTTAAGTGATCCTGTCACTTTGACCCACATGCCAAGAGCACATGTTCATCTTAAAAGTAAAACTGTAACCAGGCTATAGACATTTATATAGTTTGATAATCAGTAAAACTAGCCCTCGCTGGCTTCTGTAGCTGCAGGAACTGTGGAGTACATTTATTTTCTCTCAGTAGGTGGTTTTGCTCCCCCCTCCCAGCAGTGATTTAGTAGGCTGCCAGCCTTTTAGGATACATTCGCACAGGAGTTTTTACCACGATGCGAATCCTAGCGGCAGGAATCTTCTGATTTCCGCTGCTGGGGTTGACAACTGAGCGGCTAGTCGTGGCCCTTGAGCCCGTGACATTTTGTAGGCAGCCAAAGCTATTCGTGAAAATTTGCGCAGCCAGTAGTTTCCTGCGGTGATTGCGGCTGGATGAACTTTGTGCACTTCCAGCCACGATTACTGCAGGTTTTGACCAGATTTGAACAGCTTCTCTTGTTTGGTGAACTTTGCAAATTGATTGCTCCATAGCACCAGCAGCTACAGAGGTCAGTGAGGGACTGTTTTACAGCTTGTACAGATTTGAATGTCTATAGTCTGGCCACAGTTCTAATTTAAGGCTAACTTCACATTTCAGCGTTTTCCATATGGTACAGTTGATTCCTATAGAACATGTGTTTTGCTTAAAACTGCACCATAGATGTGGCAAGCAGGATTGTAATGCTCAACACTTCAACACATATACATGAACATTGCCTTAGCAGTGTGGACCTTAGATTCCAGGAAGGGTGGTTGTCACTAAGAACATCTACTGAAAAGGGGTTTTGCTCTGTTGCACTGGAATGAAAAACTGTGTCAAGTCTATTAGAGTGGGATAATAAGGAGATCTGTTCATTCTACAGGTCATGTTCCTCTGGTTGTAGCAGCAACACATATGGAGGGGTTGCTCCTTTTTCTAAGTGGTCTTCTGCTGTGGGGGTTTGACTGGTGGTAGTCCCAGCAGCTTGAAATAGGAAACCAGTTGTTTAGGGACCTCGGCAAGCACAGCTTGAGTAAGAGCTTCCCTGGGTGCCTGTAAGATAAAGCAAGCAGTTTTGAGTTAACAGGAAATTTAGAATGGAAAGACAACTAGGAATTTTCTATGCCCATCTACAAACCCATGCTGCAGCAGGAGGAGGTAAACTTTATATGCCCATCTACAAACCCATGTCGCAGCAAGAGGAGGTAGACTTCATATGCCCATCTACAAACCCATGTTGCAGCAGGAGGAGGTAGACTTCATAGGCAGCAAGAATAGAGCCAGAAGTGAGCAAGTGTACCCAACAGAGTCCCAGCTAAACTTTATTTTTAGTTTTAGATAAGTTAGAAAAGGGTTAGAATCTGTCAGTCACTCTGTTATTACCGTTTGGGTCCCCATTGGTAATAGTTCCCCTCACTTTTTCTCTTAGACAACCAACATGAAGAGAGGTTAATTCGCTAAGTTTAAAATTCCTTTCACTTCCTGTCTCAGTGACAACTGTAACCAAGACAAAAAAGTAAGGTGGTAAATCCCCTAAATGTCTGCACAAACCGCAATGATAACTTGACATTAATTTTAACTTTTGTACACGGCATGTAAAACTGACCATCCCTGCACTTTGCTATTGGTGGAAGAAGCCGAGGACGAGTTCCAACTCAACTCGACTCAGGTGGGAGGGCGGGTCTGGTCCGGTTAGCTCAGGCAGGGAGGGGAGGGGGAGCGAGCCACTGGCCCGGTGCACACTGCGTGGCCACATAAAAGGTGCCTTGCAAGGAGGGGAAGCGGGAGGAGAAGAGGATCCTGCCACCTCCATGGCAGAAGCTCCTTCTTATCCATGCAGGCTGGTGGTGGGGGCAGATAGGTTGTAGCTGCTCGTTTGCAGCAGCCCCACTCTTTCAGAGAATGTGTGGGGGAGAGGGCTCTATACTGGAATGTGGGGGGGGGGGGAGCCCTGAACTGGGGGAGAACTTGGGAGCACAAAGCACATCTCTCGGTACGCAGCGCACCCCTCAACCCTGCACTCGGTATGCAGCGCACCCCTCAACCCTGCACTCGGTACGCAGCCCATATTTACTCAACGAGGCAGTAATTATGTGTACAGTTGCCCATAGTAGCCAATCATATTCTATCCTAATTGTATTTATGAGAGTCAGATTAATGAAATATGTTTTATGTTATTGTTAAAGTTGGTAACATTTATTTTTGTAACTCAATTCTGCATAAAACATTTAAGTGTCATTTCATGAGATAATTTGTGGGCATGTTTAGGGACAGAATTAGGGGCAGGGTAGGGTAGGGGTTGGTTGGGGCAACTGGTGGCGAATAACTCTTAAGGCCTGGCTAGCAGCTCAGGACTTGAAATTTTGAGCCCCGATATAGCCCAACGGGAATTTGCAGAGGGTGGTAGGAGGCAAGTCAGAACACCATAAAAGCTATGGTCTGAATTTGCATAGTGAAATCCTTTCATTTTGTGGATCCCGGGGGGGTGTCACTTTTGTTGCTAGCGGTTTAGACATTAATGGCTGTGTGTTGAGTTATTTTGAGGGGACAGAAAATTTACACTGTTATACAAGCTGTACACTCACTACTTTACATTGTAGCAAAGCGTCATTTCTTTAGTGTTGTCACATGAAAAGATATAATAAAATATTAACAAAAATGTGAGGGGTGTACTCGCTTTTGTGAGATACTGTTTATAATATATATATATATATATATATATATATATATATATATATATATATATATATATATATATATATATATATCTATCTATATCAGTATTTATCAGCGTATAACACGCACCCCAAGGTATATATATTTATTTGTCTGCGTATAACACGCACAGGGGTATAACACGCACATTCATTTTTAAGAGGGAAGTTTCAGGAAAAAAACGTAAAATTTTAAATAAGGAACTTTGAAGCAAAATAAGGGTCAGAGCCGATCTGCAGCCTCTCAATTGCCATCAATGCAGCAGCCTCGCCGTTGCCCTCAATGCAGCAGCCTCGCCGTTGCCCTCAATGCAGCCTGATCAATGCCCATCTGCAGCCTAAGGGGGCGGGACGAGCGTCGACAGATTACATACAGTGAGAATCTCCTATGATAGACAGAACAGTGGTCCAATAAGGGCCCAGGAGACTGAACTTCCTATTACAGAGGCCTCCAAGTAAACAGATTCTCACTGTATGTAATCTGATGGCGCTCGTCCCGCCCCCCTCCCTGTCCCCTCCAAGGCAGCTAGAATTGAAGTATTGGCGTATAACACGCACACGCTATTTGCACCCAATTTTCATGGTGAAAAAGTGAGCGTTATACGCCAATAAATACAGTATATATCTCCGTAATCTGACCGCAACCTTCATGGTTATACCTTTTTATAATATGATTGAGATGCACTGGTGTTAGGTTTGAAGTCCTCAAGATGAGGACTAAATTCTGCTTTATGAATTTGTGTAGGAAGCAATGAAATATAAACTATTTCATTGTATGTAAAATATGGACATTCGCAAGCTGCAATTTGTATCAGTCAATACACATTATTTTCTGAGATTCTATTTGTACACCCTCAATTCCAGTATTCTCAGCCCCCCCCCCCTTCTTTACATTACTGACTGATCAGTGGAAACCTTGGCACTACAGCTGTGATGAAACTAAAGATCCCATCATGCCTCTGTCTCTGGGATTCATGCCTGTGGCTGAGAATCTTGCAATGCTTGATGGGATTTGTAGTTTCACCACAGCTGGAGTGCCAAGGTTGCCCAACCATGGACTATGCTGTCCCCTTTAAACACAAAATAGAAACCATAGGTCAAGCTTACGTTCTGAAACTGTCGGAATGGCACAAACTGCACAATATCTCTGGCGGCTGCTTCCCCACTGGCAGCCTTCAGAACTCCATTGTCACCATCGAGGAATTCCATAGCCTTGAAATCGGCATTTCCTACTCCAATAATGATAATGGACATGGGAAGTTTGGAGGCTTGGACAATGGCGTTCCTGGTATCATTCAGGTCTGTGATCTCTCCATCAGTGATGATGAGAAGGACAAAGTATTGCTGAAAAGGTAAAAAGAGACAACAGGGTGAAAGGGCATTAAAGTAAATCTAAAGCCAAAACTTTCTAAGTGTCTCAGAGTGTGGTAGAAACTTTAAGTTTTCTTGGCTTCAAGAATAGATTCTCTTTACTTTATGTCCTGTAAACACAAGAAGCAGGAGAATCGCTCTTCAAAGCGGGGTCATTTTACTCACAGACCGTGGGTCTCCAGAACAAGTGTCCCCATTTGAAGATTTTCCTTGTAAAAGAAGACAGGACATGCCTCTTCTGTTGCCTGTGTCACTGGCCTCCACTAGAATGCGGATATATCCACTGCTGAAGTCCACACTAACTTGACACTTCCTGGAGTGTCGATCTGAGTTCCCCTCTGACCTCCACCCATTACAGTATAAAGAAGTGATGTGGAGGTCAACAGGAAGAACCAGCTCCAGAGCAGAGTTTGGCAGTCCAGGCAGCAGAAAAGGCAAGTCCTGACTTCATTTACAGGTAAAAAAAAAAAAAAAATAAATACACCTTCTGTGCAAAAGTGTCCCAGTAATGAAGTTGAGAATAACTCCATGTCATGGGGATGTAGCCAAAAGCCTTGCTGCCCTCTCGGGCTGAGGATGTCCTGAAAGCCATTACAAAACACAAACAAAAGAGTGCATTACCCCACATTTATTGAAAAGCAATCGTTATGCTCACAAACAAGTGAATTTGAACTACTCATTTGTAGCCCTGTAGTCCACTCCAAAGTCCAGGGTGACCTCTGCCAGTTGGCTCTGAGAAAGGTGTATCCTTCGAAATGCTTCAGCCAGTAAAGGACCCTGCTGAGGTCTCCCTGGACTTTGGAGTGAACTGTGTCATGGACTACAAATGAGTTGTTTGTGAGGATAAATTTTAAACTATTGCTTTTCAATAAACATGGGATAATGCACTAGGCTGGTGCACCCTCTTTTGTTCGCGTTTCATTTATTATTAGGTATGCCTTAGAATTTTCTACAGCAAAGGGGTTCTTCTATAGCAAAAACATGCTACTAAACCCTGTAATGATATCCATACAGCCCAATGACAGATTATGCTTAAAACGGGAGATGCCGATGTAAACACAGCATCTCCCCATTCTGCTTAGTGACAGGACACTGATCGTCTGCTCCCTCTCATTGGGAGCAGCGATCAGTGTCGTGTCACTGCTAGCCCATCCCCTAGACAGAATCACTCCCTAGGATCAACTTAAACCCTCCCCCTAGTGGTTAACCCCTTCACTGCCAGGGACATTTTTACAGTAATCGATGTAATTTTATAGCATTGATCACTGTATTCATGCCAATGGTCCCAAAAATGTTTCTAAATTGTCCGACGTGTCCGCCATAATGTCGCAGTCATGATAAAAATCGCAGATCGCCGCCATTACCAGTAAAAGAAAAAAAAAATTATTAATAAAAATGCCATAAAACTATCCCCTATTTTGTAGACGCTATAACTTTTGCCCAAACCAATCAAATGCTTTTTTGCGTTTTTTTTTACCAAAAATATGGCGAAGAATACATAATCGGCCTAAACTAAGAAAACATTTTTTTTTTTTATATTTTTGGGGGGATATTTATTATAGCAAAAATTAAAAAATAATGCGTTCTTTTCAAAATTGACGCTCAGAGGTGATCAAATACCACCAAAAGAAAGTTTTATTTGTGGGGAAAAAAGGTCGTCAATTTTGTCTGAGAGCCACGTCGCACGACTGCGCAATTGTCAGTTAAAGAGACGCAGTGCAGAATTGCAAAAAGTGCTCTGGTCTTTGGCCAGCAAAATGGTCCGGGGCTGAAGTGGTTAAGATCCAAAAACCTTCTGTGTGCAGCAGCCCCCCTAATACTTAAGCTCCATCCCTATCCAGAGATGTGCACGAATGCCTCGGCCATCCGGTACTCTCTCTCCTGATTGGCTGAGACACAGCAGCGGCACCATTGGCTCCTGCTGCGGTCAAAGTCAATTAGCCAATCAGGAGAGTGAGGGGGTAGGGCCGAACAGACACAGCTATGGCTGCTTGCTGTGGGGGGCACTCGAAAGGAGGGAGGGGCCAGGAGCACAGAAGAGAGGATCGAGAAGAGGAGGATCTGGGCTGTTCTGTGCATAACCACTGCACAGAGCAGGTAAGTATAACAATTTTTTTTTTATTATTTAAAAATAACAAAAAACACAAGTGAGTGCTTTACATTAAGGTTACATGGAATACTCACAGATGCCGTCTTTTGTTGTGCTGCAGATGCTGCAAACCTGGTAACATGATTGATAATGGGGGAGAAGTTTGTTGGCCCGTACAGGCGGACCTGCGGCAGAGCCTGGCGGTATGCATCTACAACGCCTTGTATACCTGTGAAATAAAGTAGAACATTAACCCAGCTTCAGCCAATTTACCAAAGGCTCTAACCTTTCCCAATTGTACTAAAAAACATGTTATATATATATATATATATATATATATATATATATATATATATATATATATATATATATATATATATATATACATATACACATATACATACACACACACACATTCACTATATATATTATATATATATATATATATATATATATATATATACACACACACACGCATACACACGGAAGAGTTAGAGCTCTTAAAAATGTTATTTTACTGTGGCACATTCAATCAATATGAAAAGGGGCCTATGGGAAATTCAGTAGGTTATTGGGTCTTCAGTGACGTCTTACCTGGACAGTATGGATTAGCTGGGTTGAAGTTTAAGGCAAATTCATGAGAGACCTGCAAGTACAATACATATGAAGTTAGGTCTAAAGAGACTCTGGGGCAGGGGTAAAGGCCTTTGTCAACAGGCTTTAGTTTGTTCAGAACTGCTTCTCTTCCTATGCAAGTCAAAAGGAACAGAAAATCAGCTTGAAGAAGGTGGAGGCAGCTTAAAAGCAAGTCAGCTGTAAGTCAAATGCACCCAAAATTATTTCAGAAGCGTAAATTGATGAAAAAAAACAAAAACAAACTGCATAGGCCTATTGAAACAAACACAAAGCTCACTGGCACAGATCGTATACCTTTTTAAAACTCTGCTCACCTCCCTGCTGCAGTATCAGTCCGATGCTGTGGCACCTGCCAGCTCTAAGCCAGAGAACTGGGTGATCACATGACCGTTGATCACTCAGTTCTCGGTCCTCCCAGAGCAGAGAACAGCGACTGTCAGTCAATGCTCTCTGGCCCTCCAGCGCTCACTAGAGCGCTTGGCTGGGGAGGGTGCAAGAGCAGCTGGCTTGGGCTCTCAGCAGTGCACAGAAAGGCAAAGCCAGCTGCTGATCGGGTATCTGGGTGGATCCTGAGATTGTCGGCAACCTCATCCGACAGCAGGGTTTTAGCTGATACTGGTACACTCCTGTGACCCGCAAGAGAAGTCTGGTCAAAAAAAAAAAAAGCTTTGACCATACTCCTCTTAAGATCACCAAACATTACATACAGTCTGATTGTATAATCAATGAGGAAGATACGTCACATTCCCGGTATCGACACGCGTTGGGGAGGGGACAGGACGGTGCAGGAGACAGTGGATCAATCTCAGCACGGAAAGGACATACCAGTTTAGCGGTCACATTGTTTTCTAGGTCCTTAAAGAGTGGTGCACTGAAGCACCCATTAAATGTGAGTACCCTATTAAAGGGGCTAGGGTTTATTAATAAAAATTGTTTAAAGAATATTACACTATCTAGTTTCCTTTGCTATACGTGTATGAGATTTTATATATAATCTCTATTTATATATCTCGCTCTATCTATAGATAGAGAGAGATCTCTACACACACACACACATATACATATACACAAATTTATATAGAGAGAAATTTTTTTTATATATATATTTTTTTTAGTGCCACAGGGGCCAGATGAAAGGAGGAGAAATCAAGCAGCACCACTGCGTTCTCCTGCTCCCCTCAGGCATATCACTTAGTTCAGTGGGCGGCGCCGGATCAGAAGAGGAGGCATTGCGGCCGCCGCTGCTCTTCATTTTACTGACAGGCAACTGGGAAAGCTCTGAGCCAAAAGTGGCCCCAGGGCACTGAGTGCAGGTGGCCTTAGCTGGGGTTGCTGGGCAGGTGGGGCCCCCCAGGCAAGTGGGGCCCCCGGCAACTGCCCAGCGTGCGCATGCGAAAAGACGGCCCTGTGTAGCACTTCAGTGCTTTGGAACACTTTTTTGTATAGAATTTGAGCACTCAAGGACTTTTTATGACATATGATGATACGAGTTTACACGCTGCATTATATTGTTGCACGGAGTCACTTTATTGATAAAAAACGGAGTTACTTACCGGTAACATCCTTTTCCAGGAATCTTTCAGGACAGCACCATAGAGAGAGACACCGGCTCCTCCCCTCTTAGGAAACACCGCCTTCCAATTCAATATTTAAATCTCATCCTCCCAACGGCCCCTCAGTTCTTCACGAGTTCCTCTGGCCAGCTGGGGAGACACAAGAATACGTCATACAAATCTTTATCTTACCTGACGTTCTCATGCGATGAGTTCTCATAGATAATCAAAAACCTGGGTGGGTACTAGTGCTGTCCTGAAAGATTCCTGGAAAAGGATGTTACCGGTAAGTAACTCCGTTTTTCCCCATTCATCTTTCAGGACAGCACCATAGAGAGGATAAGCGAGCACCTTACCTTAGGGAGGGACTACTGCCTGCAGCACCTTACGCCCAAAGGCTTGGTCTTTGGCTGACAGCAGGTCCAATCTGTAATGCTTCACAAACGTGGAAAAACTGGACCACGTTGCTGCTCTACAGATCTGCTCCGGAGAAGCACCAGCCCACTCTGCTTGAGAAGTTGCCACTGCCCTAGTGGAATGTGCTTTAATACCCTCCGGGGGCTCCAAACCCCCGATTACATAGGCCTGGCTAATGGCCAACCTTAACCATCTGGCTATTGATCGTCTAGAGGCTTTGAACCCTTTCCTAGCCCCTGAAAACAATACAAAAAAAGAATCGGATTTCCTAAACTGTTTTGTACTATCTAAGTACTGAAGGACGCACCTTCTAACGTCCAGTTTGTGAAAAATATGCTCCTGTTCCCTCACAGGATTCGAACAGAAGGTAGGTAAAATAATTTCCTGGCCCCTATGAAAACTAGAGGCCACTTTTGGTAAAAAGGCCGGATCCGTTTTAAAAATCAAACGGTCCGGAAAAACCTGAAAAAAAGGCGCCCTAATAGAAAGGGCTTCGAGTTCACTTACTCTCCTTGCTGTGGTGATCGCCACCAAAAACACAGTTTTGAGGGTGATCAACTTCAAGGTACAGGATTCCAATGGCTCAAAAGGATCCCCTGTAAGAGACTGTAAAACTAAGGAAAGATCCCACACTGGGAATGGGGAACTTTTAACAGGCCTCTGTCTGCCTAAAGCTCTAAAAAACCTAGCTACCCAAGGATCTATAGCTAGCGGCTTTTCCAGGAAAACGCTTAGTGCCGATACTTGTCCTTTCAAGGTGCCAAGGGCTAATCCTTTGTCCGCTCCTGCCTGCAGAAACTCTAATACTGCTACAGAACTTCGTACATCGAAGGAGCTTTCTGTGCACCAACTGTTAAAGCGTTTCCACACCTTTAGGTAAATGGCTTGCGTCTCTCTTTTCCTGCAATTTAGGAGAGTTGTCACTAGCCGATCCGAGAAACCTTTGCCCTTTAGCAATTCTTCCTCAGTAGCCACGCTGCGAGGTTCCATCGCTCCACCTGAGGGCAACAGATTGGACCCTGAGAGAGAAGATCCTCCCGGATAGGCAGAATCCAGGGAGGCTCCACTGTCAGACTCTTCAAGAGGGAGAACCACGGCCTCCTTGGCCAGTGTGGTGCGATCAGAATGAGGGTTGTGTCTTCTGACCGAAATTTTCTCAGAACTGCTGGAATCATTACGGGAGGGGGGAAGGCATAACACTTTGAGAAACGCCAGCTCTGAGCTAGTGCATCCACCCCGGCTGCTCCGTCCCATCTGTTTAGGGAAAAGAACAGACGAGCTTTCGTATTCGCCTTTGAGGCGAAGAGATCCACGGAGGGGACCCCCCACTTCCGAGTAATCATCTTGAAGATGTCCTGGTTCAAGACCCAGTCGCCTTCCTTCAGCATTTTTCTGCTCAGAAAATCTGCTACGTGGTTCTGCTCCCCCTTCAGATGTATTGCAGAGAGAGAGAGAATGCTCCCTTCGGCCCACCTGAGGATGGATTCTGCCAGACCCCACAAGGATCTGCTCCTGGTTCCCCCTTGCCTGTTGATGTGGGCCACTGTTGATGAGTTGTCCGAACGGACCCTCACATGCTGCCCCAGGAGTTCTCTCTGAAAAGCTCTGAGAGCCAACTCTATTGCTCTCAGTTCCCTCCAGTTCGAGGACTTCTTTGCGTCTTCTTTTTCCCAGGTGCCTTGCATCATCTTGGAATCTAGGTGTGCTCCCCACCCTGTGCCGCTCGCATCGGTCGTAACCGTTATGGACACTGGAAGAACCCACTCCAGGCCCTGTGAGAGATTGGACCCTTTCCTCCACCACCAGAGGGACCTTTTGACCTGACTTGGCACAGATATAAGGGAGTCCAGAGATGCTGGACTGTGGTCCCAGACACTCAGAATAAACAGCTGTAGGGGGCGAAAGTGCAGCCCTGCCCACTGAACTGCCGGAAGCGTGGAAGTCAGTAAGCCCAGTGCTGACATTGCTTTCCTTACTGAGATCTGACTGCTGCCCTGGAGCAGTAATATTGCTCTGTCCACCTTCTGGATTTTTTCTGCTGGAAGGAACACTTTTTGTTTTGTCGAATCCAGTACATAGCCCAGGAAGGTGACCTTTTGGGCCGGAACCAAACTGGATTTTTCCAGGTTCAAGAGCCATCCCAGGTTTTCTAAGCTGTCTCTTGCTACCTGAAGATCCTGGTACAACTGCTCCGGGGAAGGAGCAAACAGGAGTAGGTCGTCCAGGTACGCGACTACAGAGATGCCTCTGAGCCGCAAGAAAGCCAGGACCTCCACCATCACTTTGGTGAAGATGCGGGGGGAAGAGGATAGTCCAAAGGGGAGTGCTTTGAACTGTAGATGAAACGTTCCTTCCCCAGTTTTCACCGCCAGTCTGAGAAACCTCTGGTAACTTTCTGCGACTGGAATGTGCAGATAAGCGTCCTTTAAGTCTATTGACGCCATGAAGCAATTTGGGGGAAGAAGCGCTTTCACCGAATAGATAGAATCCATCCGGAATTTCCTGTAGGTAATTGAGACATTCAGAGGCTTCAGATTCATGATAAGCCTGAATTTTCCCGAAGGCTTGCGGACCACAAAAATGTGGGAGTAAAAGCCTCTGCCTATCTCCTCTACAGGAACCCTCACTATCACCTCTTGTTCCTCTAACTCCTGTAGGGAGGATAGAAGAGCTGACGCTTTCTCTGCACACTTTGGCAGCTCGGTGACCAGAAGTCTGTGCTGAGGAGGTTCTGAGAACTCTAGCTGGTAACCTCTTCTTATGATCCCTAACACAAACTGGTTGGAGGTGATCATCTCCCATTGTGGGAGGAAGGCCCCCAATCTTCCTCCCACCGTGGTTACCCCGTCATTGGGTCTTCTTGGGCTGTTCAGGAGGGCGAAAAATCGCCCCTCCCCGCCCCTTGCCCTTCTGCCCCCAAGCTTTTTTCTGCCGCTCTCCTTTTGGGGTTTCAAACTTTCTCTGGGGGCGAAACTTTCTTTTAGCCTGCTCCCCAAACTTCTTTTTAATGGGAAAGGCCTTTTTCTTATCGGCCGTCCGGTCTAAAACGGTCTCTAACCCTGGGCCAAACAAGAGATCTCCTGTGAGGGGAATTCCACAGAGTTTAACTTTAGACGCGCTGTCTCCTTGCCACGTCTTAAGCCATAGGGCCCTTCGAGCCGAATTAGTGAGGGCTGAAGACCTTGCGGACATGCGCACTGATTCGGCGGAAGCGTCCGCAATATACGCTACACCCTTAAGTAGCATGGGAAAGGAAGCCAAAATAGTCTTTTGGCGTTCCTGCCTCAATATGCGCCTTTATCTGCGTAAGCCAATATTCCATATTGCGGGCCACTACTGTGACCGCCATGGCAGGCTTAAGGTTTCCCTGTGACGAATCCCAGGACTTCTTTAAGAGAGAGTCCATCCTTCTGTCCATGGGGTCTGCAAGAACCCCCATGTCCTCGAAGGCCAGATCTGTTTGCCTGGAAACCTGAGAAAAAGCAGCATCCAGCCTAGGGGTCTTATTCCAGACTAGAGACTCCCCTTCTGAAAAAGGAAACCTTCGCTTCAAAGCCCTTGAAAAGAAAGGTTTTCTCTCAGGATCTTTCCATTCATTCTTTATGGCCTCAACCAATACATCATGGACTGGGAAATCCTTCCTTTTTTGTTCCCCAAGACCTTTGTACATTTGGTCATGGAGCGATAACACCTTCTTTTCTTCCTGAATTCCCAAAGTGGTGTGAATAGCTCCCAAGAGCTCCTCCACTTCGTCCAGGGAAAGCTTATAGCGAGAGGTTTTTGTGGATTCCCCATCCACCTCCTCCACATCCGATTCCCTTTGAGAATCTGAAGCGGTGCTATCTGGCTCCTCCTCAATTTCCACTCTGGAGCCCCCTGGTCTCTCTCCACTAACAGAGGGAGTATCCACTGGGCTAGGTGTAACACTCTGCTGCACTGGTAAAGGACTGCTTTGGGCTTGCGGCAACTGGAAGCTAGAAAAGAGTGCCTTAAAGGACTGAAAGGTGCTAGAAAGCTCTTTGACGGATGCAGCAAGATCTGTACCCTGTTCTGCTGCCTGTTCCCTGACTAATCCATCAATGCACTCCTTGCAAAGTGCCTTGGTCCAGGATTCCCCCATACTAACTCTACAAGAGGGGCATTTTTTCTTTGAACCATGAGGCGACTTGCTTTTCTCTGTGGCTTTCTGAAAAAGAAAGAGAGAGAGTCGCCATAAATGCCCAATCCCACCAGTGCTTTTACAGAGGACCACCAGGAGTGCCCCCCCCAGGACCAACCACCACCAGGGTCCCAGACACACTCCCCTTCCCCCCAACCACCAGTGAGGGGAGAACACCCGTGAAGCTATCGGGATTTAGGTAAGGGAACACCACCCCAGGGTTCCACTTACCTTAGCATGGCTGGTGCTACTGTCTCCTGGAGCAGTTCTAGAGACCTCTGTCTCAGACATGTCCGCTGAGGATGGTGGTCGATCGTTTCCCCCGACAGCTGACTCTACAGCAAAGCAAGAGGGTCGCACCAGCCGAACGCTCGGTCCGTTTTCTTTCCCCGCGTCCGGAACCGGAAGACGCGGAATCGTCGGAAGTGCCCGCCCTCGCCGGAACTGACGTCACCCGTCATCCGACCCGGCCATAGAGCTTCAAATGCTGGCTGCTTGAACAAGCAGGAGAGACTCAGGCACTTCCCACAGCGCCCCCCTGGGCAGAAGAAACATGGACCTCCTCAGCTGTCTCTTTCCCCAAGAGAGGCTGAGGCGCGCCAATTCAGTTTTAAAAACAGGTAAGTATGGCTTCCCCAGCCTTTACGTAACTGAATAAACAATAGTAGAGGGAAAGAGCTAGAGAGACCCGACTCCCCCTCTTCCTCACACAAAATCTTTGGCTTCAGTCTCCCTGACTGATCCGCCACGGTTCCCAAGCAGTGTCTCCCCACCGGAGGAAACACCTGAACTGAGGGGCCGTTGGGAGGATGAGATTTAAATATTGAATTGGAAGGCGGTGTTTCCTAAGAGGGGAGGAGCCGGTGTCTCTCTCTATGGTGCTGTCCTGAAAGATGAATGGGGAAAAGTTGTCACTAGGGCACTTTATGTATTGGTTATTTTTGGAGCATTTAAGATAAATTCTAAAGTATATAAATTTACACTGATTTGGGGAAGTACACACGGAAATGGTAATTATCACATGCCAATATTAAGAGCAGCACTTTCCTTTATATTTATTTCTTTTGCACGGTCATATGGGACGTGAGCAGTGCTAGCAGCTATCTAGATAGAAGTTAGTATATGTGTATGGTAGCTCGCAAGATTTTTACTGTTTAGCTTCTAACTTCAGCTTGTTCAATTAAGCTTTGACAAAGAAACCTGGAAGTCGATTGTATAGCTGCACCAGATTTTGCACACTTCAGTTTTAGTAAATCCAACCCTATAATTTCTAGTTTTAAATAACCATAGTTGGCTGCAGGGTGAACTGCATTTGTACAATAATATCGGAGTTAACCTTTAAATATCTGAAGGTTGGGAATATGTCACAGCACCAGTACAAAACATCACATTGAGTTGAAAAATTAATATGTGTAAACAAAAATCATTGGTTGCATTTAAAACAATATTATTTCCTCTTTCTAGGCACGACAGAGGTGGCTATATCATAACTTGGACACACAACAGGCCAAAGCCTGCCTCTCTTCACCCAGAACTGCAGTCCCAAAATATGGTGCAGTGGTTTGATATATCCAAAGATATCAAAATTAAAAAAAGTAAGCTAAAAAGGTGTACATCCATGATGCAAAAAGACAATTGCATTACTGATCTGTGTGATACACACACTAAGGGGCAGTGTATATTGTGCTTCATCATTTTATGACACATTCTGGTTGCAGCAGAAACACATTAGCAGTCCTACTGTTCAGGGGCACAACTAAAAACCATGGGCCCCCATAGCAAAATTTTGATGGGACCCTCAGACTAACTCTCTGTAGCAGCTGGTAGTGCCCACTGTGACAATATGGGTCACTGATCTTAACATAAAGCATGCCTAAGCCAGGGACAGCATAGTCAGTACAATACAAGGGGCCAGTGTGGGTTAAAAGTTATAGTAGTAATAATAATAATAAATAAGAATAATAAAAAACCGCGTAGCTGCTTTTCTCAATACAGAAGCAATCCCGGCCTATAGATCTAAATTCTACATGGCACCCTTCCCAATGCCTACACCCACCCAGGGAAGGGCCAGAAAACATTCCTACATGCCTTGGGGGGGATTAAGAAATGCACCACTCCCCTCTGACCCCCCCCCCCTTTTTTTTCTCCTTTTCTTTCCCTTTCTCCTCTCTTCCAATGTTCGAAGACCACGTGCTAACCGCTACTCTTAACCAGTGTTAATATTGACATCAAATTTCAATTTAGTTTTAGTCATATTTTAGTCATCTGAATCGTTTTAGCTTTAGTCGTATTTTAGTTGACTAAAATCTCCAGTACATTTTAGTATCCTAAAATCCTAATGGGTTTAGTTAAACTTTAAAATGCCTTATATAAGCATTTCTTTAGAATTGCCAAACTCATTATATACTCCTGGAGTAAAAATCTAATAACATATTATTTATGGTAAGGTTTGAACATGCACTACAGACACAGATTTAGCCATTGTGATATAACGTCTTTATAAATAAAACCAAGCTCCATAAAACAAATATTTTGCTTTTTGACAAGCAGAAGTACAACTTGAAAATATAAAAAACCCCAAAAAAACTGTAAACTCTGTTGGCTGTAATGCCATTGCACATATTACCGGAATATATGACCAACATTATATATTAAGAAAAAAGAAAAGCCTTTTTCTTAATTTTTTTTTTCTTTAAGCAGCTTGATAGATGCCCCCTACATATTCTTATGTGGTAGTGCAGTGTTCATTTTGACATCAAATTTCAATTTAGTTTTAGTCATAGTCTTTTTACTAAAATGCCATTTTAGTTTTAATCATCTCAATTGTTTTATTCGTATTTAGTCGACTAAAATAGTATTAAATTTAGTCTACGAAAAGATTTCAGTTGACGAAAATAACACTGCTCTTAACTCGAATACACTCCACCTTCTTTTATGCCCTATGATGACCTACTATATACACTTGTGGATTTAATTTCTCATCCAAAATTTAAACCAAAATGATTCTATCTCTGAGTATTATACAATGTGAACTATGCATACATAGCTGGAATTGGTAGGCAAATACGTGGAACCGTCTCTCCGAAGACCACTCGGTGCTTACCCTACCTGTCCCAGAGGCCTAGGCAGAATAATACTTCCTTACCCCAGACTTGAATGGTCTCATTACCTGATGTTTATTAACAGAGTTTTTCTTTTTCTTTTTTTGTTCACCCCTCTGCTCCAGACCAAGATCTCTCTCTTGTGGAGGCGAGACTATGTATAGCCAACCTGTTTATACCTGTTATGATACTATATTCTTTGTACTCTAATACACGACCATTGTTTATGCTCGATGTATACTTTATCTTTTTCAAATAAGTATTTTCATGGAAATAAAAAAATAATATTATTATCATCATCATCATCATCTACCATTGCCTTAAACATTCACCACTGTGATACATTTCTCTATTTTAGATATATACTATCCGCATCAACCCCCGAAGGGCGAGCAATTGGTCTCGCGAAACGCGTCGGATCTGCTTGATGCCTGTATATGCGCATATACTATACTGTATGACATGTGTACCATTTTATCATGTACAATTTATTGGCTGAGCTAATACTTTTAGGATTCATGTATGTATATTAATTTTTCAATAAATTATTTTACTGTATCTACTTTTGTTACTCAGTGGCTAACTGTGCTCACTTCATATTAAGTCCCAGGGCGATTTTTTCTGTATATATATTATATTAGGGATGGAGGTGTGTCACTGGTGACACCAGACCTTTCTTATTGTTTAAAATCTTTTTCAAATAAGTATTTTCATGGAAATAAAAAATAATAAATATTATCATCCATAAAGAATTTCACATTGTGGCAAAATTATTTATGCTTTTGCACACATTTACTATATAACCCTAACGCAAACTTATTAAAAACTGGTTTGTAACTGCACTACAAACCTCAGCTGTATTAAAACGTTTTAGCAGAGAAGACACTGTATTAGTCTTACAGGGTTCATTTCAGTCTGTATCAGAAGTTCAGAGGGCATTAAATCCACACAGCTAAGCAAATGCCTCTAAAAGCTGACCATACACAGATTCAATTTTCTCTGTGTGTTGCCCCGTCGGCCACCTACCTCCTAACATTCCTTGGTTGAAAAATGGAATGAGCCGGGCAGAATACTGTTGACTAAACAGCGGCTGCATCCAATCAGATGCAGCTGCTGTTTGGGAATTTGGCATCCATCTGGACCAGCTGTCAAAATGCAATGGCTGCAGTGGGAGATTTGTCCACCTGTGCCGAGTAGCTTGGATGAAACAATCTGTTGCTTTTTTTTTTTTTTCTTAAAGCCTGTAGGCTGAAAAAAAAATCCAATAGTATATGGCAGTGATCACTAACCTTGGCACCCCAGATGTTTTGGAACTACATTTCCCATGGTGCTCAACTACACAGCAGAGTGCATGAGCATCATGGGAAATGTAGTTCCAAAACATCTGGGGTGCCAAGGTTCGCCATCACTTGTAAATGGTTAGGTTTACTACACAGATGGATCCTGAGGTCCAACTTCAGTCCTTCTATACAGCAAACTTCAGATTAACAGCCACCCCAATTGGTCCCTGATCCTACACCAGGCCCCATGGCAGTCACGTGGACCACTATGGTTACTGTTATACAGCCGCTACTCATTGGTTTTGGCAATGGACAACAAACAAGGTTTACCCAGTATGCGTTATGCCATTTTTTGTTTTCTTTTTACCCAGTTCCATCTTACCTGCCAGTTTGGAGGAACCTGGGCCCCAAATCCAAATGCTGGAAACTGTTTGTCCCTGAAAAAATGAATGCATCAAAACTTAGAGGGAAAAAAAAATAAAACTTTTATAAATATCCAGACATGTGAACTGTTGGCCTTGATTGTTCTCAATTGCAAAATAAGAAAAATTTGAAGCAGTTAGTCAGGCTATCCATTTAGAGTTGGATGACGGAGAAGAGGAGGAGGAGTACAATGTCTCCTAAGGTCTCCTGTTTTCAACATGTGCAATACCCTAAAAAACTCCATCCAAAAGTGATATTTTAGCCATTTATGGAGTCAATGCCTGGCTTCTTACATGGCTTGGATATCCTCCAACACAGAGATCCCCATTACATACAGTAAAACTACTGTTTCTTTCCAACTGAGAGTTTTGGGGGTTCCCATCAACCTCTGTTTCAGCCCCTCCTGTTATAGTCTTCAGAATTGTAAATAAAAAAATCCATTATGGATTCTGGGAGGCCTTAATAATGGGCACAGCTGCTATGCACTGAGATGTCACCAACGGAGTCTCTGAGAAATAGAACAAACAGTCAGCGTTTAATGCCCTAGCATCTACTGAAAAAAACAAATGTATTTTTTTAGTTTTGGGTGGACTGATCCTTTAACAACCGGAGTTTTGTTACATCTTTACATGTTGCCTTGTGCAGTGATAGTTCGCTTTGTTATATTAACTATCCTTGCTTCTTAAAGTGGTTCTAAAGGCTCAACGTTTTTTACCTTCAACACATGAAGGTAAAAAACCTTCCCCCAGCAGCCCAATACTTACCTGAGCATGATCATCCTCCAGCGATGTACACGAGAGCCTCGGCTCTCTAGGGACTCTCCCTCCTCTTTGGCTGGGACAGCTGCGGCAGCCATTGGCTGCCCCTGCTGTCCATAATGGCTAGCGGGCCAATGAGGAGAGAGAGGGGTGGGGCCAAACCGTGGCTCTGTTTGTGAATGGACACAGTGCAGCAGCGAACCTGCCTGGGTGCCCCCACAGCAAGCTGCTTGCTCTAGGGCAGTGATGGCAAGCCTTGGCACCCCCAAATGTTTTGGAACCACATTTCCCATGATGCTCATGCACTCTGCAGTGTAGTTGAGCATCATGGGAAATGTAGTTTCAAAACTTCTGAGGTGCCAAGGTTCGCCATCACTGCTCTAGGGGCACCCGGCAGGATAGAGGGGCCAGAAGCGCCGGCGGGGGACCTGAGAAGAGGAGGATCTGGGCTGCTCTTTGCAAAACCACTACACACAGCAGGTAAATATGACATGTTTATTATCGTAATGTAATAAAATCAGAAGCTTTATTATCACTTTAAGAAATAAATCACCACAACAAGCTTACGTGTCGTAATCCTGGACCACGTTCCCCACACACCAGATCGCGGTCAAGTACTCATTCACTCCATTTGGGCTAATGTAATGGAGCGAGTCGGGCGATTTGGGATCCCCATTTGAACCGGTGAAATCTATACCAACCTGAAATGAGCAGACAGGATGTATTACACATTACTGTTCTTCGCATATTTATACAATGCATGCACAGAAGAGGTTTTATCATGTATACCACAGTTTAGTTCTAGCTAAAGCAATTGAGAATATATATATATATTTGCATTTGTCTTTCCGTTTAAGCCAGCAAGATAAGATAGCAAATTATCTTATCTGTTAAACCACGCACCTGGAATCATTTGTTGTCAGAGCCCATCTTGCCAAGATCATTGAGAGTAATAAGAAGTCATACTGAGAGTGTCAACTCAATCAATGCATCATGACTGGCAAATGAAGCAGAAAAGTAGATATTTTTTTCTCCTGATCCAGTCAAGCATAACTATGACATGACAAATTGATGACAGTTCTTGTGTGTTAAGTTTCCAGATGTATGACAGTTAGAGACAGATGAACCCATATTAGTTATTCTGAAACTGCACTGGGGTTTTGTTATGTCTAGTTGCAAACAGCACTAGTGGAGAGCTAATAAATTGAAAGCCCATTTTTAGGCAAAAAAATCTCTACCCTCCCATTCATCCCTCTATTCCAACATTTTGTGGTGCCATCCCTCTGTGAACCCTGAGAGGACCCCACTGCTAGACAGGCAAAAGTAGGTGATCATAACACCCAGGCATGCACACGGACACCCAAACAAGGATCCTTCTACTCTGAAGTGAAGATGACAGAAGATATGGGAACCAACATGTCATGTGTCCACAGATTAAATGTGTACATTTAGGATTTTAGAGCTGAAATGTTATCTAACTCAGTGATTAATGAGGGGGGAGGTCTTTATGCCCAGAGATCAGCTTTAAGTCATAAAGAGATTTTTGTCCCATCAAGGACATTTTGAACATTTAGTACAATAACTAGAAAAAAGAGAGACTCCCATCATGGCACACAGAGCATGGTGGTCCCATCCCTATTAATTGGAAAAAAGAAGGTAACCCCCCTCAAATGGGACTTTGACAGACCACCCACTCAATGAATAAAATATAATCTTTTAATGATATAGAATAAAAAACATATAAAATCTACATATGACAAGAATGCACAATATGTATCACATGGAAAACAAAATAGAAACTATACACATAAACGTCATACAGTGTAAATGCCCTAATGCCCGACACGTTTCCGGTATGAAGTATTCAGATACCTTCCTCAGGGGCTGAGGGTTCGAAAAGTTTTTATACATAAATATTGATTCCAGTGTAATGATTCCATGTATAGGCAGGCACTGGAGAGAATAGAGTCCGTTCTAGTATTGCACGGCCGTCAGACTGAGTATTGGGCAGATTTTTAAGTGCATGGTGGCTGCAATATCCTGTAATCTATGCCAATGTAATTCCCATATTGGTATAGGGGACAAGCAGTCACTGGAGCCTAGAATATCAGCTGAATGACCAAAGGATGAATATCCAAATGTCCCTGGAACGGTGTATCTTGCGGGTGTCACGGTCTGGCGTGTAGCGTGCTGTCACTTAATCCGTGCCTGGGCACGGATTAAGTACAATAACTGCATTGCAAGAAAAATGGCAACTTTTTATATAGTGTGCACATGTACTCTATTTATTTCAGTTACTTATATAGCACTGTCAATTTACGCAGCACTTTACATATACATTGTACATTCACATCAGTCCCTATACCCTACTAGGGACAATTTAGACAGGATCCAATTAACCTACCAGCATGTCTTTGGAGTGTGGGAGGAAACCGGAGTACCCGGAGGAAACCCACGCAGGCACAGGGAGAACATGCAAACTCCAGGCAGGTAGTGTCGTGGTTGGGATTTGATGCCCCCTATGACGTCAGTTGTGACAAACACGTTGGGTGGCACTAACGCACGTGATGTCGCCACGTCTGTTTGCGATACTTGCAATATTGCTCTGGAAAGCTATATCTTGGTGGAGACATCACGGGAGTCCAACCAAGCAACACAGGTCATAGCACCTCATTACAGGATATTACTCACAGGATGACTTGACTCTGTAATACAGTCTACTCGTTCTGGTAAGAGTCCATTCCCTAAAGCGGTGACCATGAGATTCATCTCCATAAGATATTTTCTATAACACAGTGGTGTTATATTATTGTATTGGGACTGTCACTTTTATTGTACATACACAATAAAAGTGACTTTAATTTACTTTCATGTTTTTGCTATTGCACCAAGTTTGTATGCTTTGCATATTTTCATCATCGGAGCGGCAAGTTATTTTGACACATGTACATATATTTTAATCACAATTATAAGTGTGTGTATATATATATATATATATATATATATATATATATATATATATATATATATATATATATATATATATATATATATATATATATATATATACACACACACACACACACACACACACATACATATATATATATATACACATATATACATATATACACACATATATATACACTTAGCAATTGTAAATTAGCTTAACTGCTATGCAATTTACTTACAGTAAAGTTGATTTGGCAGCCACCCATCACATAGTCCAGGAATGAATACTCCACATCTATCTAGATAGAGAACGACCATCATTAGACATAAATATATGGCAATTACCCTAACAAATATGCAATAATTTTTTTTTTGGAAAGATCTTTATGTGGGTCAATGTACTGCTTGCCACAGATGGACATGCATCCACAGAGTAACTTCAATCTAATATTACACCAACAGACTTGATTGTCCCTCCGAGATATTGCTGGTTACTAGTAGCAACCACAGACTAGCTAGTCCCTTTGTGATAGTACTGGTCCCTAGCAGCACCCAGAGACTAGCCTGTTCCTCAGGGACGTTTTTGGTCCCTAGTAGCTCCCAGAGACTAGCCTGTTCCTCAGTAATATTGCTGGCCCACAGTAACTTGACAAAGGGCAGGGATTAGAATTCCTGAATCCTAATCATATTTGCACTTACATAAAGCCCAAATGTGTTGATTCACTCTATAAGGCCAGTAGCAATATTCCAGGATCAGGAGATTCCTTAAAAGAAGCAACAGCACACAATATGGTCAATTTGGCCACAGATAGGCCAACACATCCACCCTGCTTCCCCCTGTTCCCCCTATTTCTTGTCTTGGTGTCACTGACATACACTGTGAAAAGAAATCTCTGCAGTGGAGTCACCGACCAAGTTTTTTTTTTTCCTTCCCTACTCTATTCAAAACTAAAAAAAAAAATTCTGGCTGGAGTTGAACTTAAAATACACTTCATGGAGACAAAACATTTACAGAGAAGTGAAGAAAGAAAACTTACTTTACAAAACTTGACGCGAACAGTCCCAGAATTTTTGTAGCTCTTCTTCTTCTGCTTTTTTTGGGGATTAATACATTCAAATTCCACCTATACAAAAATCACATTTCACAGACATTTGACATTAAATACTAACCAAGTACTGCTGTCTGGTTTAGACATCTCAGTAAGTTCACGTTAACTGGTGCCCAACCATAGCTAACCCCATCCATAGTGATTAACAGCAGAAACAGTTTTGAGAGCCGCAGGCTTTTCCAAATACGCATGCAATGAGAGCAGTGATTAGCCATCATGATGCACCCAAGGCCGGATTTATACTCTGTGCCCCACCCCAGATCAGTTATCCTGTGCTGCCTTTTTCCTAGCCTGATTGGCCCCCCCCCACGCCATGTCAGTGGGACGAGGGGCCCCCCCCCCACGCCATGTCAGTGGGACGAGGGGCCCCCCCCACACCATGTCAGTGGGAGGAAGGGCCCTATAATACCATGTCAGTGGGAGGAGGGGCCCTATAACACCATGTCAGTGGGAGGAGGGGCCCTATAACACCATGTCAGTGGGAGGAGGGGCCCTATAACACCATGTCAGTGGGAGGAGGGGCCCTATAACACCATGTCAGTGGGAGGAGGGGCCCTATAACACCATGTCAGTGGGAGGAGGGGCCCTATAATACCATGTCAGTGGGAGGAGGGACCCACCATACCATGTCAGAGGGAGGAGGGGCCCTATAATACCATGTCAGAGGGAGGAGGGGCCCTATAATACCATGTCAGTGGGTGAAGAGGCCCACCATACCATGTCAGTGGGTGAAGAGGCCCAGCCCTGGATGCATCCATAGCAGAGTAGGAGATAATTAGCAAAGTTATTTGATTGTGAATAAAAACATTAAAGAGCTCACCGGAGAACCTCCTCCTGCTTTCTGCAGCTGAGACAAGTTAGTCTCAAATATCCCTATCAAGTCATGTGACCCATCGCTATCATAATCTGTACAGTGAACCTAGAGAAAGAGAGGCACGCAGTGAGAAGAGGTTATAGGGCTCACCGGCTGCTCCTGAGCTCCCAGCAGCTTGGAAGTCACGCACTCGAATTCTCCTATGAGATCGGAGCTGGAGCTGTCATCGTGATCGCTAACTGAGACCTGACATTGAAACAGATACAGAAGCCCAGACACAAAGTTTTTAATTACATTATAGAATTTTTTTAAAAACGAACCACCAGCATGACCATTCACAGTCACAGATGAAGCTCAATCCAGTGCTGGAGGCTGCAATTGTCTGATTACCAGATGAGGTGCTAGTTCCAAGGCAGGCGTCACTCTTCTGCATGAGGTTGTGCATTGCTCTGCCCTGGAATCAGCCCTGCTTCAGCAAGTCAGGCCAGGGCAGCCTCCAGAATTGGATGGAGGTAGAGGCTGTGATAACTGTCCTAACAGATTCTCACATTTAAAGTTGGTCATTTATCAATCAGTTTGATGCAGTTTATGATTTTTTTGTTTGGTTTCTTTTACTACTTTCCTCCCTTCTAGCAAAGCCACTTAATCATTTCTTGCTTGACATCTCCAGTTAGGAGTGGAGCTCTCCTTTGGGCTCCCCTTGACAATGGACCACATGACCAAAGCCAATGCTTTGGCCATGTGGTCTCTAGTGAAGGGTTGACCCCATTGTTCTGGCAATGTTAACTATTGACTGTTCTTGCCCCAAAAAGACAACCTAAAGCCCTTTCAGGGAATTCAGTAGTGGTCACATAACTTTCCACCTGAAGACACAACTCCTGTTACAATAAAATGGGTATGGGCCAGTAGAAGTTAAGCCAACAATTTTAGAATCTTGGACCACTTTAAAAAGGTGATGTATAGAGTTTTTGAGTAGATGTTTGTTTATCTACCATGTTTGGGTCTAGAAAGTATAAATGTAATTTTTTTTAATCAGCTAAGACCTGGTTCACACTAGCGAGATTTTAGACGCAAATTGAGTTACACAGAATCAAATAAAAATCGAAATCACATTGTTTTCAATGGTGCCTGTTCACACCAATGTTGCACAGCACTGCACAATTTTGAAAAATGGTCCTGTGCTACTTCGGTGCTATTCCAGAGCGATTTTGACCCCGTAGAGTATGCAAACCAAATCCAAAATGCAACCAAGCCGCACTACATAAATCGCACTAAAAATCAAATCTCAGCCGCAGTAACGTGAACCAAAAGGTAAAAAAAAAAAAAAAAAAAAGAAAAATATGGCTTATGAATATTTTGTTTTTACAATAGGAAGACACCACCACAGACCAGACTCTGTTCAGCTGGACTTTTTTTTCGGTCCTGAAAGTACGTATTATGGCAATTAAAATGCTAAAATTTATTAAGACATGCATCAAACTGATGAAAAAATGATTAAAAAAGTGATATTTCTATAGTACACCATGGGGGTTATTTACGAAAGGCAAATCCACTAGGCACTGCAAGTGCACTTGGAAGTGCAGCCGCTGTAAATCTGAAGGGTAGATCTGAAACGAGTGGAAGCTCTGCTGATTTTAACATCCAATCATGTGCAAGCTAAAATGCTGTTTATTTTTCTTCCATGTCCCCCTCGGATCTAAGGCGACTGCACTTCCAAGTGCACTTGTAGTGCAAAGTGTATTCTCCTTTAGTAAATAACCCCCCATGTCCAAAGTCCATTTAGTAAAGTTGACTGTGCATACTCAAACACTTTTTTTTCCATTGCTTTAAAAAAATATTAAAGTAGAAAAAACATTTTCCTCTAAAGATATATTATTGTTGTCCGTCTCATGAGCTGCTGACCCTCGTTCTCTTCAGGTACTATGGAAGCTTGCAGAATCCTCTTCATCCAACACACTTCTGGGAGTGTCAGATTCCTGGTCTCCCTCTGAGCACTGTGGTTCTCTCCATAGGCAACAATCACCGCACTACCCAAAAGTGTCTGGTGGAAGGAACCACAGCACTCAGCAGGGAAGCAGAAATCCATCACTCCCAGAAGTGTAGAAAGAAGATTTTCTAAGCACTGTAGTTTCTAAAAGGAGTTCGGATCAGCAGCAGGAAAGGCAAGTATATAGTACATTTCCATTATTACAACACATTTAAAATGTAGCAGCAGGGTCAATTTAATCACATATCCCACATGGAGCTGGAGACATGAACGTTTCTGGGGAGTCCTGGAATATCTAAATACTGATATAAATAAGTTTGTCATAATAAAACTTTGATGAGATCCTTCTGAAAATTCTGATTGCCAAGGTGGTTGAACAGCAAACATCCAGAGGTCTCACATATTAGTGAGGGACAGTTTGGGGTAAAGTGTAACAAAAGCTGAAGCTCAACTTTAAGGCTCCATTCACAGCTAGGCGTCTCGGCTCACAGGCAGAATCGCAGTGATTCTGCCCGCGATCGCAAATCACGACACGCCCTTGCGATTCCCGTCACTTCCAATGGCACCCTGATCACGGCACGATTCAAGAACTTTTTTGGGGCGACAAGCGTACCGTAATTCAGTGTGCGCAATTTTACCGTGATTCGTTGGGCAACAACCACGGCAAAATCGTAATGCGATCTTGGTGCCATTGGAAGTGACGGGGATCGCAAGGGCGTCCTGCGATTTTCCATGATTCTGGATTGTGGGCAGAATTGCAGCGATTCTACCCACGATCCGAGACGCCTAGATGTGATTGGGGCCTTAATGAGCCTGATGCTTTGCCTGCATGACCAAAACAGGTTCAAAACAGGTTCAAAACACAGTCCTGAGTCATTAGAGGACTTATGAATTAGTACCCTTGTTATGAGAGAAATGTGGTAGTTGACATTTCTGGTCTCCTTTTGAAAATGCCGATTACCTGGCCGTGCGTCTCCCTTTCATACACAAGTCACATACCTACAAAAATCATGCTGCAAATGAAAATCAGAAGAAGACAGTGGGGTGGATTTACCAAAACTGGAGAGTGCAAAATCTGGTGCAGCTGTGCATAGAAACCAAACAGCTTCCAGGTTAATTGAACAAGCTGAAGTTAGAAGCTGATTGGCAACCATGCACAGCTGCACTAGATTTTGCACTCTCCAGTTTTAGTAAATCAACCCCAAAAGAGTCCTATATGCTGGCCATACATTATACATTTATCTTGTGCAACTTTCCTTTAGGTTTACCAAAAACATATAATAGGGAGGTCAAACCTAAACACTTTCAATGTGTATGCAATCAGGCAGGCCCTTCTACTACATAGTTGAAGGTAAATCTAAAGAAAATTGAATAAGAAAATTGTATGGTGTATGGCCAGCTCCTGGTTCATACCCATGCAGTTTGCTTTTGATCCGTTTTTGCACAACATGCTTTTCTGCATCTTCTCCATTGAAGTCTAATGAACCAAAAAAAAAAAAACACAGTTTGGTGTTTAAAAAGGTCCCCGACCCTTTCCAAAAATGAAGCAGTTGAAAAAAGCATAGATGTGAATGTTTCCCATAGGAAATCATGTTAAAATGGACTGTAGTGCGTCTCTGAAAAAAGCACAAAAAAAAAAAAAAAAAAAACACACCAGAAAAAAAAAAAAACGCATAGGTGTGAGCCAGGCCTAAGTCTCAATACTAAAGTCAGTGACTCAGAATTCAATAAAGCCAGAGGGTCAGTATGACAGCCAGACAACTTGCATTTTAAACAGAGACGTTAGCAATGACTGCTGACATAATGAAAACTGGATATGCCTTTTCCCTAAACCTCCTATTTAGAAGTCATTCTGTCTGACAAAATTTCGCTCCTCACCTTGATAGGTTTATTTAAGTCCCCACCGCACAAGCTCTGCAAGTTAACACTGAATTTCTTCCAGCAAGGATTTAGATTGTTCTTCACCACCTGCAGAAAACATAGAATGCACAATTTATTATACAGCCATTGGAGCCAAGGATAAACATTCATTGTGTCCCAACAAGAGTCATTTATGCTGCATTGAGCTCAAAAGGTGTCCAATACAATGCAAATAATTCAGAAACCCATGCTAATCCCTGAATTGATCATTTGTAGATGGAAGGGCTCTTTCACACGGGCGATTCGACCGGCGGAATCGCTCCGCTGATCCCCACTGAGAAGGTGGATGACAGGTCCGTCTCCGCTCACTGTGCTAAGATGAACCTTTCAGAGCCCCACTGTTCTCTAGGAGGAGATTGGATGAAAATGGACCGCCTGTCCGTTTTCATCCGATCTGATGACAGGTGGAAAATAGGGTCTCCATCCATCTGGAATTCATGGACAGGATCGAATAGCAGCAGGTGTCAGCTGACATGTCACCGCCGACATCCGCTGCCCCATAGGGGTGAATGGATGGTCCGATCAGGTCCGCCTGAAAAACCTGACAGGCCCATGTGAAAGGGGGCGAATGCAGTTAGAGCGCAAGCAGCCACAGGGGGAGATTTACTAAAGCTGGTGCACTTAGAATCTGATGCAGCTGTGCATAGTAACCAATCAGCTTGTTCAATTAAGCTTTAACAATAAAACCTGGAAGCTGATTGGTTACCTTGCACAGCTGCACCACATTTTGTGTGCACCAGTTTTAGTAAATCTACCCTTGTGTTCCAGACATACGTCTCTGGACATTTATTGCCCTAAACGCTATTACCAATCTGTGCACCATCCAGCCACAGCAGCTTTCCGCCTTACATATAAATTTACCAGGCTGCTGGTAGCATGGGCAGCGCGCCTGTGCCTTCTGCAGGCACCTAAATGCCATGATCTCATGGGCGGCACAGTGGTGTAGTGGGTAGCACTTTCACCTAGCAGCAAAAAGGGTCGCTGGTTCGAATCCTGCCCAGGACACCATCTGCCTGGAGTTTGTATGTTCTCCCTGTGCCTGTGTGGATTGCCTCCGCGTACTCTGGTTTCCTCCCACAATCTAAAGACATGCTGGTAGGTTATTTGGATCCTGTCTAAAATTGGCCCTAGTATATGTATGAATGTGTGTTGGGGACCTTAGGTTGTAAGCTCCTTGAGGGTAGGGACTGATGTGAATGTACAATTTATATGTAAAGCGCTGCGTAAATTGAAGGTGCTATAGAAGTGCCTGAAATTAATCTCATGCAGCGGACCTAAAAGCGCAATGTACACGAGGCCTAATAGAAAAGCAGCGTGAGCATTAGGTGTTGTAGAACTTACTACTTTAAAGCAGAGTTCCACCCAAAAACTGAACTTCCTTTTTAAGTACTGGTGACCCCCTGACATGCAACATTTGGCATGTCTTTTTTTGGGGGGGGGGACCCAGTTTTGACAGGCACCCAACTCCCACTTCCTCCCCTGGAAGTGCACCTCTCCCCCCTCCCTCCAATGTCCAAAATACATCACAGGTCCCAGAAGATTGCCCGGCCATTCAGTTAAGCCGCAGCCGGACGCCCATTGTTACAATGCCGGCGCCGGGGAGAGGAACGAGGCTTTGTGCGCCCGAGTGTCTAATTATTAAAAGTCAGCAGGTACACTTTTTGTGTAATATATATATATATCTCCACACAGTACTGCGATACCATGTTATGTGCTGCCCACAAAACGCACTGCGTTTTCAATCTGCGTTACTAGGGTGTGTTAAGATATTGGCAGATTGCAAAGGCAGTACATTTTGAATATGATGCAGGAAACATGCTCAATATGCGCCTTTTCTGCACCGCGCGCTGGTGTGAACTGACCCTAAAGCCAGACGTGCTTGGACGGGCTCACTTGCGTGTCTTTCTACACACATCCTCTACTACTGCAGCAATCTGTCTCCTGGGGAGGGTGACCTGACTTGCTAGACCAGTGTTTCTCAACTCCAGTCCTCAAGGCGCCCCAACAGGTCATGTTTTCAGGCTACCCATTATTTTGCACAGGTGATTTTGATCAGCTTCACTGCCTTAGTAATTACCACAGTCGTTTCATCTGAGGGAAATCCTGAAAACATGACCGGTTGGGGCGCCTTGAGGACTGGAGTGGAGAAACACTGTGCTAGACTGTTACCCTTTCATGGGGCAACACCCACCTTTCTACAATGTGTCTTTGCACCTACCCAGGTACCCTTTCACAGCTGAAACAGATACTATCTGCATCTTTATACACTGACAGACCTCTTTAATGTATAAATTACTAATCTCCTCATACCCCATATAATGAAGTTTAGCAAAAAAAAGACATGTTTGAAGTTCAGCCTGAGTGATAAACATAGCGCCTTCCATAGATTCTGTAGGGGAGTGAGAGTAGCCACTCAGAGACAGGAAGTGTATTTGCAGGTTAAATAGATGCAACTGAAGTAAAAAAAAAAAAAAAAAAAAAAAAAAATCCTGAAAAATGAGAACTAATGCAACCACCACATATAAGGCTGGTAAACTGCAATAAAAGACATTTTGATTTTTGGGTCTAGATGTGTTTTAAGCTGCTTCTTTTTACTTCAGGTGGCTGCCATTTTTTTTTAACACTATGGTGACAGGCTGCTTTAGGGTGCACTAAATAGACAAAAACAGGTCCACTCTAAATGGAACAAAGAGGCCATTGTATAGCCCATTTAAGCATAAAGTCATAATGTGTAGGAGATGGTCTACCTCTGTCCTGTGTGCTAGCTGCCAGGATCCATCATCGCCTTGCCTGTACAACTCCAGGAATGGATCCGATTTACCAAGGAAATCCTAAAAATAAAATGGAGGAAAAAAAATAGTTACACATAAACAGGATATTAAACAGTCAGTACATAATTAAAGTGTTACTAAACCCAGGAGCCTGCATTCACTATATCTGGTCTCCACAGTACACAGAACATGGAAATGCAATTATTTTAGTAAATATAAACTGTTAAATACCTTTTCTCATCAGCAGTCTTCTGACTTCTATCAGTATCCGTCTGAACACTGGTTAAATCTTGTAGGATGAGTTTTCATTCTACTCTGACTGTCCTATGAGGCTGCATGACCCCTGACCCTCTAGACAGTGCCAATTGGCCCTGTGCCAATCATATGCACTCCCCCCCCAAAAAAAAAAAGGCTCTAGCAATGCACACCTAATTGAGCTTGTGCTGAGTGCCTCCTAGAGCTCTGTACTATCAGTAGAATTATTTGGGGACAGTGGAAGGGGAGGATCAGAGAAGACAAAATCAAACAACTTTTTTTTTACACAATGCAGAGGATTACCCCTTAGGTTCCACAGTGAGTATAACAAGCATGCTTTACTGCATATACAGACTGATTTTACCATTGTGGGCTTAGTAACACTTTAGGCCTATGATACATTGACAGTGGGTTTCAGTGGTTTTCTAGATGTTGTTACAATTTAGCCAGTTAGAAGTATTTATAATTATAACAAGTAACTTTACCTAAATTTGGATAACTAGATACTAGAAAGCGTATTCTGCATGAATGCACCATATCCTGTGATATTACCCATCTGTCCATCCTTCCATTAATTAAATTGAAATATTGCATAAATATTTCATTTTTGCTATTTCCGATGAAGCTATAGGATCCCTTCTCACATGTTGCCTATTCACAAATTAAAATTAAATGGATCCAATATTGTTACTGGGTACCAAATCGTATCATCTTTATTGGAAATTAGATTCCACCACTATACCAGAACTAGTATCCCCCATCGGAAGATTTCCACCCCCCCTCCCCCATTACTGTTCTCATGTCAACCCGAAATTTGGGATTTTCTTTTACATTCAATTTGATAACAATACAAACAGGACAAACAGAGGAGGGTGAATTTCCCCAACGGGGGGGCACAGATAGCAATAAAAATTGACAGGTGTTCTAATCTAACATACTCACCTATATGGCTGCAGTATCGTACCATTCTCCCCCACCCCCAAAGAGTGGAACTATCACATGACCGCTGATCAATCAGTTCTCAAGCTTTACTGAGCAAAGAGCGGTGACTGTCAGTTACCACTCTTCGCTCTGCCCCTCCAGCGCCCATTTGAACGCTGGCCGCTGGCTTGGGAGGAGGCAGGAGCGGTTGGCTCGCTGCGAGGTTGAGCCAGCTGCTGTCAGCATCTGGGTGGATTCTGACATTATTGTCAAGATACATCCAGAGACTGGAGCAGAGCGGGTCTGTGACAGTCAACAGCGAACTTTATCCTTCTGTCAGCTGATTATGGGTCACAGGGGTGCAAAGATAAGTACATACCCATCACCCACATCAGAATCTGAACAAGCTAGCTTGGCCATACTTCTCTTTTAAGGGGGGGGGGGGGGGGGGGTCGGTCCACCGGTGAGTTTTCAGTTTGGAGAGATGCTGAAGGGTTAATGAACTTTTATAACTGAAATGTTGCTTTGGGGGGGGGGGGGGGGGGGGGTACTGATTCTTCATGCAAGATTATGTTGATCAGCAGCATTATTGCAATACCTTTTTGTCAAGGTTCCTAGCTTCCACCTCTAGATTTACAATTCGAGTGTCTTTAAGCTCCTCTGCAACAATCTGTTTTGGGGAAAAAAAAAAAAAAAAGGTATAAATGCTTTTACATTTTTTAAGTCACACTTTACCATATAGCTTGGATGATTCTGTTAGTAATAGGTTTTCTACCTCTGACTTCTGCTCTTTTCAAACCTATTTAGTAGGACTAATGTATCCTTTTCAAACACCTTCGAACAGCAGGACCCTCAAGCCTGTTAGCTTTATTGCATGTCAAGTTACGAACCGCAATACCAGTTTTCACCAGCAGTGGCATTGCAGGCAACCACCAAGAGTACACCTCCTGGACACAGAAACAAGCTACCTATCTAATCCATTTTGCAAAAAAAGGATACAAAAAATGCTGAAGATTTGCCATGCCATATCCTTGATGCTTTAACTGCCATTGGCCATCCAGATTTAGAAAAAATAAAAAAATAAAAAAAACCATGGGGAAAGTGTGGTGAGTTCGAAAGGAACATGGGCAGGAGATTGTATAAAATGAAAATATGTAATTATTGTAAAACCGATCATCACAAGACATTTCAAAGCGTGCCTAAAACATAAGCAGTTAACTTTTTTTTACACCATTTAATAGGTTTTGTTTTTTAAACATTTTACAACCTAATAACTCACAGTGATTGTTCCTTTTCCTGCAGGTTTTCCCACCTTCAGTTGCAAGGTCCCTTTCAGTTTACGATTGGACACAATCTAGGAGGCAAAAAAAGGCATGATTACAAGAGAAAATTGCTACAAAAAACTAATTTTTTTATTAATTTGTCTTTGCATTTCCATTTAAATCCGCAGATGCTATAATTTTCTCAAATTGTCACAAAATTCAAATGTTGCCTCCCTGTAATAGGGCACTCTGAAGGCTTTCCTTACACTGTTAGGCTGGTACATACTGCTGGGACCGGCAAGTCACGTGACTTAAGTTAAGACTTTGCCATGCGACTTCATTGCGGCTTGTTTGAGACTTCATTAACCACTTCGGTTTTACCCCCTTCATGACCAGGCCTTTTTTTTGTGATATGGCAAATTGCGCGGTTGTGCGACACTGTACCCAAGTAAATTTTTTGTCCTTTTTTTGGT